>NW_027394167.1:0-10000 GCF_030506205.2 Paramisgurnus dabryanus | reverse complement strand
CGTATCTCGGCCGGGCTTAGGGTTAGAGAGACGAGGGTTGGCTCGTTGGAAAGGGCCGCTCCGGTAGAGCAACCGACCCAAAGGGCGAGTCGATCCGAGCAAGGGCGTCCGAGCTGCGGCCGTGGGAAAATCCGCGGAGGGACCGCCGTATCTCGGCCGGGCTTGGGGTTAGGGAGAAGCGGGTAGGCTCGTTCGAAAGGTCCCCTCGGGTAGAGCAACCGACCCAAAGGGCGAGTCGATCCGAGCAAATGCGCCCGAGTTACGGCCGTTTAAAGGTCAGGCGGTGGTACCCCGTATCTCGGCCGGGCTTAGGGTTAGAGAGACGAGGGTTGGCTCGTTGGAAAGGTCCCCTCGGGTGGAGCAACCGACCCAAAGGGCGAGTCGATCCGAGCAAATGCGCCCGAGTTACGGCCGTTTAAAGGTCAGGCGGTGGTACCCCGTATCTCGGCCGGGCTTAGGGTTAGAGAGACGAGGGTTGGCTCGTTGGAAAGGTCCCCTCGGGTGGAGCAACCGACCCAAAGGGCGAGTCGATCCGAGCAAAGGCGCCCGAGTTACGGCCGTTTAAAGGTCAGGCGGTGGTACCCCGTATCTCGGCCGGGCTTAGGGTTAGAGAGACGAGGGTTGGCTCGTTGGATAGGGCCGCTCCGGTAGAGCAACCGACCCAAAGGGCGAGTCGATCCGAGCAAAGGCGCCCGAGTTACGGCCGTTTAAAGGTCAGGCGGTGGTACCCCGTATCTCGGCCGGGCTTGGGGTTAGAGAGACGAGGGTTGGCTCGTTGGAAAGGTCCGCTCGGGTAGAGCAACCGACCCAAAGGGCGAGTTCATCCGAGCAAAGGCGCCCGAGCTGCGGCCGTGGGAAAATCCGCGGAGGGACCGCCGTATCTCGGCCGGGCTTAGGGTTAGAGAGACGAGGGTTGGCTCGTTGGATAGGGCCGCTCCGGTAGAGCAACCGACCCAAAGGGCGAGTCGATCCGAGCAAAGGCGCCCGAGCTGCGGCCGTGGGAAAATCCGCGGAGGGACCGCCGTATCTCGGCCGGGCTTAGGGTTAGAGAGAAGCGGGTTGGCTCGTTGGATAGGGCCGCTCCGGTAGAGCAACCGACCCGAAGGGCGAGTCGATCCGAGCAAGGGCGCCCGAGCTGCGGCCGTGGGAAAA
This sequence comes from Paramisgurnus dabryanus, assembly GCF_030506205.2. NCBI lineage: Eukaryota > Metazoa > Chordata > Actinopteri > Cypriniformes > Cobitidae > Paramisgurnus > Paramisgurnus dabryanus. Next base: position 8,848 of record NW_027394167.1, on the reverse strand, counting down.
TCCGGGGAGGGACCGCCGTATCTCGGCCGGGGAAAGGGCTAGAGGCTCGCGGGTAGGCTCGTTCGAAAGGTCCCCTCGCGTGGAGCGACCGACCCAAAGGGCGAGTCGATCCGAGCAAAGGCGCCCGTGCTGCGGCCGTGGGAAAATCCGGGGAGGGACCGCCGTATCTCGGCCGGGGAAAGGGCTAGAGGCTCGCGGGTAGGCTCGTTCGAAAGCCCCCCTCCGGCATAGCGACCGACCCGAAGGGCGAAGGCCCCGGACCCGAGGCGCCCGAGAAACGGCCGTGGGAAAATCCGGGCACAGACCGCCGTATCTCGGCCGGGGAAAGGGCTAGAGGCTCGCGGGTAGGCTCGTTCGAAAGCTCCCCTCCGGCATAGCGACCGACCCGAAGGGCGAAGGCCCCGGACCCGAGGCGCCCGAGAAACGGCCGTGGGAAAATCCGGGGAGGGACCGCCGTATCTCGGCCGGGGAAAGGGCTAGAGGCTCGCGGGTAGGCTCGTTCGAAAGCCCCCCTCCGGCATAGCGACCGACCCGAAGGGCGAAGGCCCCGGACCCGAGGCGCCCGAGAAACGGCCGTGGGAAAATCCGGGCACAGACCGCCGTATCTCGGCCGGGGAAAGGGCTAGAGGCTCGCGGGTAGGCTCGTTCGAAAGCTCCCCTCCGGCATAGCGACCGACCCGAAGGGCGAAGGCCCCGGACCCGAGGCGCCCGAGAAACGGCCGTGGGAAAATCCGGGGAGGGACCGCCGTATCTCGGCCGGGGAAAGGGCTAGAGGCTCGCGGGTAGGCTCGTTCGAAAGCCCCCCTCCGGCATAGCGACCGACCCGAAGGGCGAAGGCCCCGGACCCGAGGCGCCCGAGAAACGGCCGTGGGAAAATCCGGGCACAGACCGCCGTATCTCGGCCGGGGAAAGGGCTAGAGGCTCGCGGGTAGGCTCGTTCGAAAGCTCCCCTCCGGCATAGCGACCGACCCGAAGGGCGAAGGCCCCGGACCCGAGGCGCCCGAGAAACGGCCGTGGGAAAATCCGGGCACAGACCGCCGTATCTCGGCCGGGGAAGGGGCTAGAGGCTCGCGGGTAGGCTCGTTCGAAAGGCCCCCTCCGGCGGAGCGACCGACCCAAAGGGCGAAGGCCCCGGACCCGAGGCGCCCGAGATACGGCCGCGGGAATTTCCGCGAGCTTCGACCGGACGTATCTCCGGCGGGCGGGGTCGCACGGACCCGAGGCCGGGCTCGTCGGAAAGCCCCGGGACGGACCTTTCGAACGAGACCGGCCGCGCGTCCGGGCGACCTCCGAGGCGGACGCTAGGGGCGCCGGAGCCCCGGACGAGCGAAAATTCCGCGACCACCCGCCCGTATCTCGGCCCGGGAAAGGGCCAGAGACTCGAGGGAGGGCTCGTTCGAAAGCTCCCCTCCGGCATAGCGACCGACCCGAAGGGCGAAGGCCCCGGACCCGAGGCGCCCGAGAAACGGCCGTGGGAAAATCCCGCGGGGGTAGGCCGTATCTCGGCCCCGGAAAGGGCTAGCGACGCGCGGGTGGGCTCGTTCGAAAGGCCCCCCGCGGAGGAGCCACCCACCCGAAGGGCGAAGGCCCCGGACCCGGGGCGCCGGAGCAGCGCGGTAACGAAATTCGAATTTTCGACCGGAAGTATCTCGGGCCCCCGGGGTCGCACGGACCCGCGGCCGGTCTCGTCGGAAAGCCCCGGGCGAGACCTTTCCGACGAGCCCGGCCCCGAGTCCGTAGGACCTTCCCCGGCCGAGATACGGCGCCCGGCAGTTCATTGGCCGATATCTCGGAAACGGGGCGTCGTAGACGCTCCGTGGTATTGGTGACCTTGACGATGCCGGGTCAGACGAGTCGGCCGCGGGCACGGGCCCGGGGGCGCCGGCCGCCAGAGTCGGGTGGCTCGCGCACTTCCAGGCGGGCCGCTCGCGCACCTCCAGGCACCCCGACCCACTCGCCGAGGCCGACCGAGGTGCGCCGTCCCGGCCGCGGACCGGTCGGGGTCCCCTCTCGAAAGGGCAGTAGTGTGAACAGGTGCCATCGGGTATATAGGGGAAGGGGTCCTCTCGAACCAGGCCTTCGAACCCGCGCGAGCCTAGCCCGGCAAGGCTCACCCTCCCCGGCCACGGGTTCGGCCTCCGTCCCCCTGGAGGTCCGGCACCTCCAGGGTCCCCGACCCTGCCTCCCCTGCCCGAGGGGAGGCCTCCGAGGCGGGCCTGACAGGGCGGCCCTCCCTCCTGGAAGTCCGGTTCCTCCAGGGTCCCCGACCCTGCCTCCCCTGCCCGAGGGGAGGCCTCCGAGGCGGGCCTGACAGGGCGGCCCTCCCTCCTGGAAGTCCGGTTCCTCCAGGGCACACGTCCCTACCTCCGTAGCCCAGAGAGGTGACTCCGAGGCGGGCCTGACAGGGCGGCCCTCCCTCCTGGAAGTCTGGTTCCTCCAGGGCACACGTCCCCACCTCCGTAGCCCAGATGGGTGACTCGATAGCGGGCCTGACAGGGCGGCCCTCCCTCCTGGAAGTCCGGTTCCTCCAGGGCACACGTCCCTGCCTCCTTAGCCCAGAGAGGTGACTCCGAGGCGGGCCTGACAGGGCGGCCCTCCCTCCTGGAAGTCTGGTTCCTCCGGGGCACCCGTCCCTACCTCCGTAGCCCAGATGGGTGACTCGAAAGCGGGCCTGACAGGGCGGCCCTCCCTCCTGGAAGTCCGGTTCCTCCAGGGCACACGTCCCTGCCTCCTTAGCCCAGAGAGGTGACTCCGAGGCGGGCCTGACAGGGCGGCCCTCCCTCCTGGAAGTCTGGTTCCTCCGGGGCACACGTCCCTACCTCCGTAGCCCAGATGGGTGACTCGAAAGCGGGCCTGACAGGGCGGCCCTCCCTCCTGGAAGTCCGGTTCCTCCAGGGCACACGTCCCTGCCTCCTTAGCCCAGAGAGGTGACTCCGAGGCGGGCCTGACAGGGCGGCCCTCCCTCCTGGAAGTCTGGTTCCTCCAGGGCACACGTCCCTACCTCCGTAGCCCAGATGGGTGACTCGAAAGCGGGCCTGACAGGGCGGCCCTCCCTCCTGGAAGTCCGGTTCATCCAGGGCACACGTCCCTGCCTCCTTAGCCCAGAGAGGTGACTCCGAGGCGGGCCTGACAGGGCGGCCCTCCCTCCTGGAAGTCTGGTTCCTCCAGGGCACACGTCCCTACCTCCGTAGCCCAGATGGGTGACTCGAAAGCGGGCCTGACAGGGCGGCCCTCCCTCCTGGAAGTCCGGTTCATCCAGGGCACACGTCCCTGCCTCCTTAGCCCAGAGAGGTGACTCCGAGGCGGGCCTGACAGGGCGGCCCTCCCTCCTGGAAGTCTGGTTCCTCCAGGGCACACGTCCCTGCCTCCTTAGCCCAGAGAGGTGACTCCGAGGCGGGCCTGACAGGGCGGCCCTCCCTCCTGGAAGTCTGGTTCCTCCAGGGCACACGTCCCTACCTCCGTAGCCCGGATGGGTGACTCGAAAGCGGGCCTGACAGGGCGGCCCTCCCTCCTGGAAGTCCGGTTCATCCAGGGCACACGTCCCTACCTCCGTAGCCCAGATGGGTGACTCGAAAGCGGGCCTGACAGGGCGGCCCTCCCTCCTGGAAGTCTGGTTCCTCCAGGGCACACGTCCCTGCCTCCTTAGCCCAGAGAGGTGACTCCGAGGCGGGCCTGACAGGGCGGCCCTCCCTCCTGGAAGTCTGGTTCCTCCAGGGCACACGTCCCTGCCTCCTTAGCCCAGAGAGGTGACTCCGAGGCGGGCCTGACAGGGCGGCCCTCCCTCCTGGAAGTCTGGTTCCTCCAGGGCACCCGTCCCCACCTCCGTAGCCCAGATGGGTGACTCGAAAGCGGGCCTGACAGGGCGGCCCTCCCTCCTGGAAGTCTGGTTCCTCCAGGGCACACGTCCCTGCCTCCTTAGCCCAGAGAGGTGACTCCGAGGCGGGCCTGACAGGGCGGCCCTCCCTCCTGGAAGTCTGGTTCCTCCAGGGCACCCGTCCCCACCTCCGTAGCCCAGATGGGTGACTCGAAAGCGGGCCTGACAGGGCGGCCCTCCCTCCTGGAAGTCTGGTTCCTCCAGGGCACACGTCCCTGCCTCCTTAGCCCAGAGAGGTGACTCCGAGGCGGGCCTGACAGGGCGGCCCTCCCTCCTGGAAGTCCGGTTCCTCCGGGGCACACGTCCCTACCTCCGTAGCCCAGATGGGTGACTCGAAAGCGGGCCTGACAGGGCGGCCCTCCCTCCTGGAAGTCTGGTTCCTCCAGGGCACCCGTCCCTACCTCCGTAGCCCAGATGGGTGACTCGAAAGCGGGCCTGACAGGGCGGCCCTCCCTCCTGGAAGTCTGGTTCCTCCAGGGCACCCGTCCCTACCTCCGTAGCCCAGATGGGTGACTCGAAAGCGGGCCTGACAGGGCGGCCCTCCCTCCTGGAAGTCTGGTTCTTCCAGGGCACACGTCCCTACCTCCGTAGCCCAGATGGGTGACTCGAAAGCGGACGCGGGAGGGTGTACGTGGCGCACCCCCAGGCCGAAGAGAGGTCTCGTGAGCGGACGCGAGGGTGTACGACAGAAGGCCTGGAAGTCTCTGACTTCCAGGGTCACCGACCCTACCTCATGAGCCCGAAGAGGTGACTCGAATGCGGACGCGGGGGTGTACGTGGCGCACCCCCAGGCCGAAGAGAGGTCTCGTGAGCGGACACGAGAAGTACGACAGAGGGCCTGGAAGCAAAAGCGGGTGACTCGTGCACTTCCAGAAAAGGCAAAAGCGGGTGACTCGTGCACTTCCATAAAGCCGAAACGAGGTCTCGTGAGCGGACACGAGAAGTACGACAGAGGGCCTGGAGGTAAAAGCGGGTGACTCGTGCACTTCCAGGGTCTCCGACCTTACGGCGCCTTCCGACGCGGGCGCCTCCTCCCGGACGAGCCACGGGAAGGGCCCCTTCTCTCAAGGGGCGGTCGTTTGAACAGGTGCCATCGGGTATATAGGGATGGGTTGCTTCGAAAGTGGACCTCCAGCGTCCTCCCTCCCTGCGGCAGATCCCAAGAAAGGTCTGTGCGCGTCGGTGTGCGATGAACGAAAAACCGTTAAAAGAACTGGAACGGTTGGAACGGACGAAGGGCGTCTGATGTGAGGCAGCGCCCCGGGCGAGTGTCGAAAGACGGGTAACCCATATCCGCATGCCGCCTAGGCGGAAAGATCCGGCCTGGATCATATCAAGGCTAATGCCTAAAAACTAAAGCTACCTTGGGTGATGGAACTCGGCTACGGCCGCAAAACGATCCGCCCTGGATCATCAAGGCTAATGCCTAAAAACTAAAGCTACCTTGGGTGATGGAACTCGGCTACGGCCGCAAAACGATCCGCCCTGGATCAAGGCTACGGCCTAAAAACGGCAAAAAAAGATCCAAAAGTCCCTGGATCAAGGCGCTTCGGCTTAAAACCTGTGAAAAGATCCGCCCTGGATCAAGGCTACGGCCTTAAAGCTGCTCAAAAGATCCGCCCTGGATCAAGGCTACGGCCTTAAAACTGCTAAAAAGATCCTAAAGTCTCTGGATCTAGGCTACGGCCTCAAAGACACACGTGTTGTGAGATAAGATCCGCCCTGGATCTCCAGGCTACGGCCTCAAAGGTTCGACCCGACCATATATGCTCAGACACGGGCGAACACAAAAGCGTAACAACCCATGTTGGAACCGTCGAAGGATCTCGGCGTCGGCCGTAAAACGGAAACCCCCCGGTCGTCGGTACGCGTGTGGCGGTCGAGGGCCCCCGGCCGCCGGTCGGGCGGGCGCGTGGATAGGTCTCCCGAGCGGTCAAGGAGTCCCGGAAGCCGGTCGGGCGAGCGGCCGGCCCCGGGGCACCCTACCCTCTCGGGCGCACCGACCCCACGCGTTTCGTCTCGGTCGGCGTCCGGGGTTCCGAGACACCCTTATGTATCTGTGTGACAGACGGAGTGGCACACCGTCTGCGGCGGGACAGGGCCGCCGACCGCGATGGAAGTCGAGTGAGGCGGCTTCCGGGGTCCAAGACCCTACAGACAGACGGAGTGGCGACCCGTCTGCGGCGGGCCAGGGCCGCCGACCGCGATGGAAGTCGAGTGGGGCGGCTTCCAGGGTCCAAGACCCTACAGACAGACGGAGTGGCGACCCGTCTGCGGCGGGCCAGGGCCGCCGACCGCGATGGAAGTCGAGTGGGGCGGCTTCCAGGGTCCAAGACCCTACAGACAGACGGAGTGGTGACCCGTCTGCGGCGGGACAGGGCCGCCGACCGTTACGGAAGTCGAGGGGGACGGCTTCCAGGGTCCAAGACCCTATCTGTGTGACAGACGAAGGTGCATCGTCTGGGGCGGGACAGGGCCGCCGACCGCTATGGAAGTCGAGTCGGGTGGCTCGTGCACTTCCAGGGTCCAAGACCCTCTCTTCGTGACCGACGAAGGTGCTCTGTCTGGGGCGGTACGGGGCCGCCGACCGCTATGGAAGTCGAGTCGGGTGGCTCGTGCACTTCCAGGGTCCAAGACCAACGCGTTTGACCGACGAAGGTGCCCCGTCCCCGGGCACGGACGGGGACGGGCCCGGCCTCCGGGCCGCCGTGGAAGTCGAGTCGGGTGGCTCTCGCACTTCCAGGGTCCTCGACCCTATCTGTCTGACCGACGAAGGCGCTTCGTCTCGGGCGGGCCAGGGCCGCCAGCCGCTATGGAAGCCGAGTCGGGTGGCTCGTGCGCTTCCAGGGTCCACGACCCTGCCTTCGTGACCGACGAAGGCGCTCTGTCTGGGGCGGTACAGAGCCGGGCCCCGTCCAGCAGGGGACGGTGGCCCGAACAGGTGCCATCGGGTATATAGGGAAGAGCACCTCGCTGACTCTCCAAGGTGATAGGCTACCGGATCCCAGGACCTCTCGAGCCCAGCGAGAGGCCTCTCGAGCGGACACAAATGCCTCGAAAAAGTCCCTCTGCACTGAGGTAGTGACGATTCTTATTACGAATGGTAAATCATCCAAGGAAGGGACGAACCCGGCTGGCCTCGGCCGTTAAACGAGCCGGCTTCGTTCGGCCGCTAAACGAACCGGCGTCGTTCGGCCGCAAAACGAACCGGCGTCGGCCGCTAAACGAAACCCCGGGCGGGACAGGGCCGCCCACGTCTCAGCCTTAATGACCCGTTACGGGGTGACGCCCGGATACGCTTTGTGTGTCATGGCCCTGAGATTCTGGAAATCGAACTGCGCCTGGGGCAGGCCTCCGCCCGGCCGACGTTAGCGCGTCGGCCGCCATGGGCGGTCGGTTCCTCCCCGACCCGGCGCTCTCGCCTCCAGGGGGGCTCTCCGGAGCCCGCCCGACCCTTTCCGCGGGAGACTCAGACGGTCCGTCAGACGCGAAGGTCCGCCACCGGCGGCCGGCGAGGGCCTCGGCGACCGAGGGCGGAGACGCCCCCGGCCCGTCGCGGCCACCCGGCCCCGCGAAACGCACCTTTCCTCGGTTACGGCCCACCCGGCCGCCCCTCAGCCTACGAGAGGGGAGAGCCACACGAGAGTGGCCCCGGTCCCACTCCCCCCGGGGGGTGGAAACCGGGACCCGCGCCGCGTGAACCCCGGGTCAGAGCGAGGCTCTCCTACGGCTACTACCTGGTTGATCCTGCCAGTAACATATGCTTGTCTCAAAGATTAAGCCATGCAGGTCTAAGTGCACACGGCCGGTACAGTGAAACTGCGAATGGCTCATTAAATCAGTTATGGTTCCTTTGATCGCTCCACCCGTACTTGGATAACTGTGGCAATTCCAGAGCTAATACATGCAAACGAGCGCCGACCCGGCCCGCGAGGGCCGGGGACGCGTGCATTTATCAGACCCAAAACCCATCCGGGACGCGTCTCCGGGCGCGCCCCGGCCGCTTTGGTGACTCAGGATAACCTCGAGCCGATCGCGCGCCCCCGCGGCGGCGACGACTCATTCGAATGTCTGCCCTATCAACTTTCGATGGTACTTTAGGCGCCTACCATGGTGACCACGGGTGACGGGGAATCAGGGTTCGATTCCGGAGAGGGAGCCTGAGAAACGGCTACCACATCCAAGGAAGGCAGCAGGCGCGCAAATTACCCACTCCCGACTCGGGGAGGTAGTGACGAAAAATAACAATACAGGTCTCTTTCGAGGCCCTGTAATTGGAATGAGCGTATCCTAAACCCATGGGCGAGGACCCATTGGAGGGCAAGTCTGGTGCCAGCAGCCGCGGTAATTCCAGCTCCAATAGCGTATATTAAAGTTGCTGCAGTTAAAAAGCTCGTAGTTGGATCTCGGGAGCGAGCTTGCGGTCCGCCGCGAGGCGAGCCACCGCACGTCCCGTACCCCTGCCTCCCGGCGCCCCCCGGATGCCCTTAACTGGGTGTCCGGTCCGGGGCCCGGAGCGTTTACTTTGAAAAAATTAGAGTGTTCAAAGCAGGCCGCAGCCCGCCTGAATATCTCAGCTAGGAATAATGGAATAGGACTCCGGTTCTATTTTGTGGGTTTCCGGAACCCGGGGCCATGATTGAGAGGGACGGCCGGGGGCATTCGTATTGCGCCGCTAGAGGTGAAATTCTTGGACCGGCGCAAGACGGACGAGAGCGAAAGCATTTGCCAAGAATGTTTTCATTAATCAAGAACGAAAGTCGGAGGTTCGAAGACGATCAGATACCGTCGTAGTTCCGACCGTAAACGATGCCGACCCGCGATCCGGCGGCGTTATTCCCATGACCCGCCGGGCAGCGTGCGGGAAACCACGAGTCTTTGGGTTCCGGGGGGAGTATGGTTGCAAAGCTGAAACTTAAAGGAATTGACGGAAGGGCACCACCAGGAGTGGAGCCTGCGGCTTAATTTGACTCA
>NW_027394166.1:20000-29809 GCF_030506205.2 Paramisgurnus dabryanus | reverse complement strand
ACGGAAACCTTGTTACGACTTTTACTTCCTCTAGATAGTCAAGTTCGATCGTCTTCTCGGCGCTCCGCCAGGGCCCGCGAGGAGCCCCGGCGGGGCCGATCCGAGGACCTCACTAAACCATCCAATCGGTAGTAGCGACGGGCGGTGTGTACAAAGGGCAGGGACTTAATCAACGCGAGCTTATGACCCGCGCTTACTGGGAATTCCTCGTTGATGGGAAACAGTTTGCAATCCCCAGTCCCGATCACGAGCGGGGTTCAGCGGGTTACCCGCGCCTCTCGGCGCAGGGTAGACACACGCTGATCCGCCCATTGTGGCGCGCGTGCAGCCCCGGACATCTAAGGGCATCACAGACCTGTTATTGCTCCATCTCGCGTGGCTGAGAGCCACTTGTCCCTCTAAGAAGTTGGACGCCGACCGCGCGGGGGCCGCGTAACTATTTAGCATGCCGGAGTCTCGTTCGTTATCGGAATTAACCAGACAAATCGCTCCACCAACTAAGAACGGCCATGCACCACCACCCACAGAATCGAGAAAGAGCTATCGATCTGTCAATCCTTTCCGTGTCCGGGCCGGGTGAGGTTTCCCGTGTTGAGTCAAATTAAGCCGCAGGCTCCACTCCTGGTGGTGCCCTTCCGTCAATTCCTTTAAGTTTCAGCTTTGCAACCATACTCCCCCCGGAACCCAAAGACTCGTGGTTTCCCGCACGCTGCCCGGCGGGTCATGGGAATAACGCCGCCGGATCGCGGGTCGGCATCGTTTACGGTCGGAACTACGACGGTATCTGATCGTCTTCGAACCTCCGACTTTCGTTCTTGATTAATGAAAACATTCTTGGCAAATGCTTTCGCTCTCGTCCGTCTTGCGCCGGTCCAAGAATTTCACCTCTAGCGGCGCAATACGAATGCCCCCGGCCGTCCCTCTCAATCATGGCCCCGGGTTCCGGAAACCCACAAAATAGAACCGGAGTCCTATTCCATTATTCCTAGCTGAGATATTCAGGCGGGCTGCGGCCTGCTTTGAACACTCTAATTTTTTCAAAGTAAACGCTCCGGGCCCCGGACCGGACACCCAGTTAAGGGCATCCGGGGGGCGCCGGGAGGCAGGGGTACGGGACGTGCGGTGGCTCGCCTCGCGGCGGACCGCAAGCTCGCTCCCGAGATCCAACTACGAGCTTTTTAACTGCAGCAACTTTAATATACGCTATTGGAGCTGGAATTACCGCGGCTGCTGGCACCAGACTTGCCCTCCAATGGGTCCTCGCCCATGGGTTTAGGATACGCTCATTCCAATTACAGGGCCTCGAAAGAGACCTGTATTGTTATTTTTCGTCACTACCTCCCCGAGTCGGGAGTGGGTAATTTGCGCGCCTGCTGCCTTCCTTGGATGTGGTAGCCGTTTCTCAGGCTCCCTCTCCGGAATCGAACCCTGATTCCCCGTCACCCGTGGTCACCATGGTAGGCGCCTAAAGTACCATCGAAAGTTGATAGGGCAGACATTCGAATGAGTCGTCGCCGCCGCGGGGGGCGCGCGATCGGCTCGAGGTTATCCTGAGTCACCAAAGCGGCCGGGGCGCGCCCGGAGACGCGTCCCGGATGGGTTTTGGGTCTGATAAATGCACGCGTCCCCGGCCCTCGCGGGCCGGGTCGGCGCTCGTTTGCATGTATTAGCTCTGGAATTGCCACAGTTATCCAAGTACGGGTGGAGCGATCAAAGGAACCATAACTGATTTAATGAGCCATTCGCAGTTTCACTGTACCGGCCGTGTGCACTTAGACCTGCATGGCTTAATCTTTGAGACAAGCATATGTTACTGGCAGGATCAACCAGGTAGTGTAGCCGTAGGAGAGCCTCGCTCTGACCCGGGGTTCACGCGGCGCGGGTCCCGGTTTCCACCCCCCGGGGGGAGCGGGACCGGGGCCACTCTCGTGTGGCTCTCCCCTCTCGTAGGCTGAGGGGCGGCCGGGTGGGCCGTAACCGAGGAAAGGTGCGTTTCGCGGGGCCGGGTGGCCGCGACGGGCCGGGGGCGTCTCCGCCCTCGGTCGCCGAGGCCCTCGCCGGCCGCCGGTGGCGGACCTTCGCGTCTGACGGACCGTCTGAGTCTCCCGCGGAAAGGGTCGGGCGGGCTCCGGAGAGCCCCCCTGGAGGCGAGAGCGCCGGGTCGGGGAGGAACCGACCGCCCATGGCGGCCGACGCGCTAACGTCGGCCGGGCGGAGGCCTGCCCCAGGCGCAGTTCGATTTCCAGAATCTCAGGGCCATGACACACAAAGCGTATCCGGGCGTCACCCCGTAACGGGTCATTAAGGCTGAGACGTGGGCGGCCCTGTCCCGCCCGGGGTTTCGTTTAGCGGCCGACGCCGGTTCGTTTTGCGGCCGAACGACGCCGGTTCGTTTAGCGGCCGAACGAAGCCGGCTCGTTTAACGGCCGAGGCCAGCCGGGTTCGTCCCTTCCTTGGATGATTTGCCATTCGTAATAAGAATCGTCACTACCTCAGTGCAGAGGGACTTTTTCGAGGCATTTGTGTCCGCTCGAGAGGCCTCTCGCTGGGCTCGAGAGGTCATGGGATCCGGTAGCCTATCACCTTGGAGAATCAGCGAGGTGCTCTTCCCTATATACCCGATGGCACCTGTTCGGGCCACCGTCCCCTGCTGGACGGGGCCCGGCTCTGTACCGCCCCAGACAGAGCGCCTTCGTCGGTCACGAAGGCAGGGTCGTGGACCCTGGAAGCGCACGAGCCACCCGACTCGGCTTCCATAGCGGCTGGCGGCCCTGGCCCGCCCGAGACGAAGCGCCTTCGTCGGTCAGACAGATAGGGTCGAGGACCCTGGAAGTGCGAGAGCCACCCGACTCGACTTCCACGGCGGCCCGGAGGCCGGGCCCGTCCCCGTCCGTGCCCGGGGACGGGGCACCTTCGTCGGTCAAACGCGTTGGGTCTTGGACCCTGGAAGTGCACGAGCCACCCAACTCGACTTCCATAGCGGTCGGCGGCCCCGTACCGCCCCAGACAGAGCACCTTCGTCGGTCACGAAGAGAGGGTCTTGGACCCTGGAAGTACACGAGCAACCCAACTCGACTTCCATAGCGGTCGGCGGCCCCGTACCGCCCCAGACAGAGCACCTTCGTCGGTCACGAAGAGAGGGTCTTGGACCCTGGAAGTTCACGAGCAACCCAACTCGACTTCCATAGCGGTCGGCGGCCCTGTCCCGCCCCAGACGATGCACCTTCGTCTGTCACACAGATAGGGTCTTGGACCCTGGAAGCCGTCCCCCTCGACTTCCGTAACGGTCGGCGGCCCTGTCCCGCCGCAGACGGGTCACCACTCCGTCTGTCTGTAGGGTCTTGGACCCTGGAAGCCGCCCCACTCGACTTCCATCGCGGTCGGCGGCCCTGGCCCGCCGCAGACGGGTCGCCACTCCGTCTGTCTGTAGGGTCTTGGACCCTGGAAGCCGCCCCACTCGACTTCCATCGCGGTCGGCGGCCCTGGCCCGCCGCAGACGGGTCGCCACTCCGTCCGTCTATAGGGTCTTGGACCCTGGAAGCCGCCACACTCGACTTCCATCGCGGTCGGCGGCCCTGTCCCGCCGCAGACGGTGTGCCACTCCGTCTGTCACACAGATACATAAGGGTGTCTCGGAACCCCGGACGCCGACCGAGACGAAACGCGTGGGGTCGGTGCGCCCGAGAGGGTAGGGTGCCCCGGGGCCGGCCGCTCGCCCGACCGGCTTCCGGGACTCCTTGACCGCTCGGGAGACCTATCCACGCGCCCGCTCCGACCGGCGGCCGGGGGCCCTCGACCGCCACACGCGTACCGACGACCGGGGGGTTTCCGTTTTACGGCCGACGCCGAGATCCTTCGACGGTTCCAACAGGGGTTGTTACGCTTTTGTGTTCGCCCGTGTCTGAGCATATATGGTCGGGTCGAACCTTTGAGGCCGTAGCCTGGAGATCCAGGGCGGATCTTTTCTCACAACACGTGTGTCTTTGAGGCCGTAGCCTAGATCCAGAGACTTTAGGATCTTTTTAGCAGTTTTAAGGCCGTAGCCTTGATCCAGGGCGGATCTTTTGAGCAGTTTTAAGGCCGTAGCCTTGATCCAGGGCGGATCTTTTCACAGGTTTTAAGCCGAAGCGCCTTGATCCAGGGACTTTTGGATCTTTTTTTGCCGTTTTTAGGCCGTAGCCTTGATCCAGGGCGGATCGTTTTGCGGCCGTAGCCGAGTTCCATCACCCAAGGTAGCTTTAGTTTTTAGGCATTAGCCTTGATGATCCAGGGCGGATCGTTTTGCGGCCGTAGCCGAGTTCCATCACCCAAGGTAGCTTTAGTTTTTAGGCATTAGCCTTGATGATCCAGGGCGGATCGTTTTTTCCCATCTTTCGGGTATGAGCTCTTTAATTGTGAGCCTTCGGCCGACACTCGCCCGGGGCGCTGCCTCACATCAGACGCCCTTCGTCCGTTCCAACCGTTCCAGTTCTTTTAACGGTTTTTCGTTCATCGCACACCGACGCGCACAGACCTTTCTTGGGATCTGTCGCAGGGAGGGAGGACGCTGGAGGTCCACTTCGAGGCACCCATCCCTATATACCCGATGGCACCTGTTCAAACGACCGCCCCTTGAGAGAAGGGGCCCTTCCCGTGGCTCGTCCGGGAGGAGGCGCCCGCGTCGGAAGGCGCCGTAAGGTCGGAGACCCTGGAAGTGCACGAGTCACCCGCTTTTACCTCCAGGCCCTCTGTCGTACTTCTCGTGTCCGCTCACGAGACCTCTTTTCGGCTTTATGGAAGTGCACGAGTCACCCGCTTTTGCCTTTTCTGGAAGTGCACGAGTCACCCGCTTTTGCTTCCAGGCCCTCTGTCGTACTTCTCGTGTCCGCTCACGAGACCTCTCTTCGGCCTGGGGGTGCGCCACGTACACCCCCGCGTCCGCATTCGAGTCACCTCTTCGGGCTCATGAGGTAGGGTCGGTGACCCTGGAAGTCAGAGACTTCCAGGCCTTCTGTCGTACACCCTCGCGTCCGCTCACGAGACCTCTCTTCGGCCTGGGGGTGCGCCACGTACACCCTCCCGCGTCCGCTTTCGAGTCACCACTCTGGGCTACGGAGGTAGGGACGTGTGCCCTGGAGGAACCTGACTTCCAGGAGGGAGGGCCGCCCTGTCAGGCCCGCTTTCGAGTCACCCATCTGGGCTAAGGAGGTAGGGACGTGTGCCCTGGAGGAACCAGACTTCCAGGAGGGAGGGCCGCCCTGTCAGGCCCGCTTTCGAGTCACCCATCTGGGCTAAGGAGGTAGGGACGTGTGCCCTGGAGGAACCAGACTTCCAGGAGGGAGGGCCGCCCTGTCAGGCCCGATTTCGAGTCACCCATCTGGGCTAAGGAGGTAGGGACGTGTGCCCTGGAGGAACCAGACTTCCAGGAGGGAGGGCCGCCCTGTCAGGCCCGCTTTCGAGTCACCCATCTGGGCTAAGGAGGTAGGGACGTGTGCCCTGGAGGAACCAGACTTCCAGGAGGGAGGGCCGCCCTGTCAGGCCCGCTTTCGAGTCACCCATCTGGGCTAAGGAGGTAGGGACGTGTGCCCTGGAGGAACCAGACTTCCAGGAGGGAGGGCCGCCCTGTCAGGCCCGATTTCGAGTCACCCATCTGGGCTAAGGAGGTAGGGACGTGTGCCCTGGAGGAACCGGACTTCCAGGAGGGAGGGCCGCCCTGTCAGGCCCGATTTCGAGTCACCCATCTGGGCTAAGGAGGTAGGGACGTGTGCCCTGGAGGAACCGGACTTCCAGGAGGGAGGGCCGCCCTGTCAGGCCCGCCTCGGAGTCACCTCTCTGGGCTAAGGAGGTAGGGACGTGTGCCCTGGAGGAACCAGACTTCCAGGAGGGAGGGCCGCCCTGTCAGGCCCGCCTCGGAGTCACCCATCTGGGCTAAGGAGGTAGGGACGTGTGCCCTGGAGGAACCAGACTTCCAGGAGGGAGGGCCGCCCTGTCAGGCCCGCTTTCGAGTCACCCATCTGGGCTAAGGAGGTAGGGACGTGTGCCCTGGAGGAACCAGACTTCCAGGAGGGAGGGCCGCCCTGTCAGGCCCGATTTCGAGTCACCCATCTGGGCTAAGGAGGTAGGGACGTGTGCCCTGGAGGAACCAGACTTCCAGGAGGGAGGGCCGCCCTGTCAGGCCCGATTTCGAGTCACCCATCTGGGCTAAGGAGGTAGGGACGTGTGCCCTGGAGGAACCAGACTTCCAGGAGGGAGGGCCGCCCTGTCAGGCCCGCTTTCGAGTCACCCATCTGGGCTAAGGAGGTAGGGACGTGTGCCCTGGAGGAACCAGACTTCCAGGAGGGAGGGCCGCCCTGTCAGGCCCGCCTCGGAGTCACCTCTCTGGGCTAAGGAGGTAGGGACGCGTGCCCTGGAGGAACCAGACTTCCAGGAGGGAGGGCCGCCCTGTCAGGCCCGCCTCGGAGTCACCCATCTGGGCTAAGGAGGTAGGGACGTGTGCCCTGGAGGAACCAGACTTCCAGGAGGGAGGGCCGCCCTGTCAGGCCCGCTTTCGAGTCACCCATCTGGGCTAAGGAGGTAGGGACGTGTGCCCTGGAGGAACCAGACTTCCAGGAGGGAGGGCCGCCCTGTCAGGCCCGCCTCGGAGTCACCCATCTGGGCTACGGAGGCAGGGACGCGTGCCCTGGAGGAACCAGACTTCCAGGAGGGAGGGCCGCCCTGTCAGGCCCGCTTTCGAGTCACCCATCTGGGCTACGGAGGTAGGGACGTGTGCCCTGGAGGAACCAGACTTCCAGGAGGGAGGGCCGCCCTGTCAGGCCCGCTTTCGAGTCACCCATCTGGGCTACGGAGGTAGGGACGTGTGCCCTGGAGGAAACGGACTTCCAGGAGGGAGGGCCGCCCTGTCAGGCCCGCCTCGGAGTCACCTCTCTGGGCTAAGGAGGCAGGGACGTGTGCCCTGGAGGAACCAGACTTCCAGGAGGGAGGGCCGCCCTGTCAGGCCCGCTTTCGAGTCACCCGTCTGGGCTACGGAGGTAGGGACGTGTGCCCTGGAGGAACCGGACTTCCAGGAGGGAGGGCCGCCCTGTCAGGCCCGCCTCGGAGTCACCTCTCTGGGCTAAGGAGGCAGAGACGTGTGCCCTGGAGGAACCGGACTTCCAGGAGGGAGGGCCGCCCTGTCAGGCCCGCCTCGGAGTCACCTCTCTGGGCTAAGGAGGCAGGGACGTGTGCCCTGGAGGAACCGGACTTCCAGGAGGGAGGGCCGCCCTGTCAGGCCCGCCTCGGAGTCACCTCTCTGGGCTAAGGAGGCAGAGACGTGTGCCCTGGAGGAACCGGACTTCCAGGAGGGAGGGCCGCCCTGTCAGGCCCGCCTCGGAGTCACCTCTCTGGGCTAAGGAGGCAGGGACGTGTGCCCTGGAGGAACCAGACTTCCAGGAGGGAGGGCCGCCCTGTCAGGCCCGCTTTCGAGTCACCCATCTGGGCTACGGAGGTAGGGACGTGTGCCCTGGAGGAACCGGACTTCCAGGAGGGAGGGCCGCCCTGTCAGGCCCGCCTCGGAGTCACCTCTCTGGGCTAAGGAGGCAGGGACGTGTGCCCTGGAGGAACCGGACTTCCAGGAGGGAGGGCCGCCCTGTCAGGCCCGCCTCGGAGTCACCCATCTGGGCTACGGAGGTAGGGACGCGTGCCCTGGAGGAACCATACTTCCAGGAGGGAGGGCCGCCCTGTCAGGCCCGCCTCGGAGGCCTCCCCTCGGGCAGGGGAGGCAGGGTCGGGGACCCTGGAGGAACCGGACTTCCAGGAGGGAGGGCCGCCCTGTCAGGCCCGCCTCGGAGGCCTCCCCTCGGGCAGGGGAGGCAGGGTCGGGGACCCTGGAGGTGCCGGACCTCCAGGGGGACGGAGGCCGAACCCGTGGCCGGGGAGGGTGAGCCTTGCCGGGCTAGGCTCGCGCGGGTTCGAAGGCCTGGTTCGAGAGGACCCCTTCCCCTATATACCCGATGGCACCTGTTCACACTACTGCCCTTTCGAGAGGGGACCCCGACCGGTCCGCGGCCGGGACGGCGCACCTCGGTCGGCCTCGGCGAGTGGGTCGGGGTGCCTGGAGGTGCGCGAGCGGCCCGCCTGGAAGTGCGCGAGCCACCCGACTCTGGCGGCCGGCGCCCCCGGGCCCGTGCCCGCGGCCGACTCGTCTGACCCGGCATCGTCAAGGTCACCAATACCACGGAGCGTCTACGACGCCCCGTTTCCGAGATATCGGCCAATGAACTGCCGGGCGCCGTATCTCGGCCGGGGAAGGTCCTACGGACTCGGGGCCGGGCTCGTCGGAAAGGTCTCGCCCGGGGCTTTCCGACGAGACCGGCCGCGGGTCCGTGCGACCCCGGGGGCCCGAGATACTTCCGGTCGAAAATTCGAATTTCGTTACCGCGCTGCTCCGGCGCCCCGGGTCCGGGGCCTTCGCCCTTCGGGTGGGTGGCTCCTCCGCGGGGGGCCTTTCGAACGAGCCCACCCGCGCGTCGCTAGCCCTTTCCGGGGCCGAGATACGGCCTACCCCCGCGGGATTTTCCCACGGCCGTTTCTCGGGCGCCTCGGGTCCGGGGCCTTCGCCCTTCGGGTCGGTCGCTATGCCGGAGGGGAGCTTTCGAACGAGCCCTCCCTCGAGTCTCTGGCCCTTTCCCGGGCCGAGATACGGGCGGGTGGTCGCGGAATTTTCGCTCGTCCGGGGCTCCGGCGCCCCTAGCGTCCGCCTCGGAGGTCGCCCGGACGCGCGGCCGGTCTCGTTCGAAAGGTCCGTCCCGGGGCTTTCCGACGAGCCCGGCCTCGGGTCCGTGCGACCCCGCCCGCCGGAGATACGTCCGGTCGAAGCTCGCGGAAATTCCCGCGGCCGTATCTCGGGCGCCTCGGGTCCGGGGCCTTCGCCCTTTGGGTCGGTCGCTCCGCCGGAGGGGGCCTTTCGAACGAGCCTACCCGCGAGCCTCTAGCCCCTTCCCCGGCCGAGATACGGCGGTCTATGCCCGGATTTTCCCACGGCCGTTTCTCGGGCGCCTCGGGTCCGGGGCCTTCGCCCTTCGGGTCGGTCGCTATGCCGGAGGGGAGCTTTCGAACGAGCCTACCCGCGAGCCTCTAGCCCTTTCCCCGGCCGAGATACGGCGGTCCCTCCCCGGATTTTCCCACGGCCGCAGCACGGGCGCCTTTGCTCGGATCGACTCGCCCTTTGGGTCGGTTGCTCTACCGGAGCGGCCCTATCCAACGAGCCAACCCTCGTCTCTCTAACCCTTTCCCCGGCCGAGATACGGCGGTCCCTCCCCGGATTTTCCCACGGCCGCAGCACGGGCGCCTTTGCTCGGATCGACTCGCCCTTTGGGTCGGTTGCTCTACCGGAGCGGCCCTATCCAACGAGCCAACCCTCGTCTCTCTAACCCTAAGCCCGGCCGAGATACGGCGGTCCCTCCCCGGATTTTCCCACGGCCGCAGCACGGGCGCCTTTGCTCGGATCGACTCGCCCTTTGGGTCGGTTGCTCTACCGGAGCGGCCCTATCCAACGAGCCAACCCTCGTCTCTCTAACCCTAAGCCCGGCCGAGATACGGCGGTCCCTCCCCGGATTTTCCCACGGCCGCAGCACGGGCGCCTTTGCTCGGATCGACTCGCCCTTTGGGTCGGTTGCTCTACCGGAGCGGCCCTATCCAACGAGCCAACCCTCGTCTCTCTAACCCTAAGCCCGGCCGAGATACGGCGGTCCCTCCCCGGATTTTCCCACGGCCGCAGCACGGGCGCCTTTGCTCGGATCGACTCGCCCTTTGGGTCGGTTGCCCTACCGGAGCGGCCCTATCCAACGAGCCAA
>NW_027394166.1:0-10000 GCF_030506205.2 Paramisgurnus dabryanus | reverse complement strand
CGCGCTAACGTCGGCCGGGCGGAGGCCTGCCCCAGGCGCAGTTCGATTTCCAGAATCTCAGGGCCATGACACACAAAGCGTATCCGGGCGTCACCCCGTAACGGGTCATTAAGGCTGAGACGTGGGCGGCCCTGTCCCGCCCGGGGTTTCGTTTAGCGGCCGACGCCGGTTCGTTTTGCGGCCGAACGACGCCGGTTCGTTTAGCGGCCGAACGAAGCCGGCTCGTTTAACGGCCGAGGCCAGCCGGGTTCGTCCCTTCCTTGGATGATTTGCCATTCGTAATAAGAATCGTCACTACCTCAGTGCAGAGGGACTTTTTCGAGGCATTTGTGTCCGCTCGAGAGGCCTCTCGCTGGGCTCGAGAGGTCATGGGATCCGGTAGCCTATCACCTTGGAGAATCAGCGAGGTGCTCTTCCCTATATACCCGATGGCACCTGTTCGGGCCACCGTCCCCTGCTGGACGGGGCCCGGCTCTGTACCGCCCCAGACAGAGCGCCTTCGTCGGTCACGAAGGCAGGGTCGTGGACCCTGGAAGCGCACGAGCCACCCGACTCGGCTTCCATAGCGGCTGGCGGCCCTGGCCCGCCCGAGACGAAGCGCCTTCGTCGGTCAGACAGATAGGGTCGAGGACCCTGGAAGTGCGAGAGCCACCCGACTCGACTTCCACGGCGGCCCGGAGGCCGGGCCCGTCCCCGTCCGTGCCCGGGGACGGGGCACCTTCGTCGGTCAAACGCGTTGGGTCTTGGACCCTGGAAGTGCACGAGCCACCCAACTCGACTTCCATAGCGGTCGGCGGCCCCGTACCGCCCCAGACAGAGCACCTTCGTCGGTCACGAAGAGAGGGTCTTGGACCCTGGAAGTACACGAGCAACCCAACTCGACTTCCATAGCGGTCGGCGGCCCCGTACCGCCCCAGACAGAGCACCTTCGTCGGTCACGAAGAGAGGGTCTTGGACCCTGGAAGTTCACGAGCAACCCAACTCGACTTCCATAGCGGTCGGCGGCCCTGTCCCGCCCCAGACGATGCACCTTCGTCTGTCACACAGATAGGGTCTTGGACCCTGGAAGCCGTCCCCCTCGACTTCCGTAACGGTCGGCGGCCCTGTCCCGCCGCAGACGGGTCACCACTCCGTCTGTCTGTAGGGTCTTGGACCCTGGAAGCCGCCCCACTCGACTTCCATCGCGGTCGGCGGCCCTGGCCCGCCGCAGACGGGTCGCCACTCCGTCTGTCTGTAGGGTCTTGGACCCTGGAAGCCGCCCCACTCGACTTCCATCGCGGTCGGCGGCCCTGGCCCGCCGCAGACGGGTCGCCACTCCGTCCGTCTATAGGGTCTTGGACCCTGGAAGCCGCCACACTCGACTTCCATCGCGGTCGGCGGCCCTGTCCCGCCGCAGACGGTGTGCCACTCCGTCTGTCACACAGATACATAAGGGTGTCTCGGAACCCCGGACGCCGACCGAGACGAAACGCGTGGGGTCGGTGCGCCCGAGAGGGTAGGGTGCCCCGGGGCCGGCCGCTCGCCCCGACCGGCTTCCGGGACTCCTTGACCGCTCGGGAGACCTATCCACGCGCCCGCCCGACCGGCGGCCGGGGGCCCTCGACCGCCACACGCGTACCGACGACCGGGGGGTTTCCGTTTTACGGCCGACGCCGAGATCCTTCGACGGTTCCAACAGGGGTTGTTACGCTTTTGTGTTCGCCCGTGTCTGAGCATATATGGTCGGGTCGAACCTTTGAGGCCGTAGCCTGGAGATCCAGGGCGGATCTTTTCTCACAACACGTGTGTCTTTGAGGCCGTAGCCTAGATCCAGAGACTTTAGGATCTTTTTAGCAGTTTTAAGGCCGTAGCCTTGATCCAGGGCGGATCTTTTGAGCAGTTTTAAGGCCGTAGCCTTGATCCAGGGCGGATCTTTTCACAGGTTTTAAGCCGAAGCGCCTTGATCCAGGGACTTTTGGATCTTTTTTTGCCGTTTTTAGGCCGTAGCCTTGATCCAGGGCGGATCGTTTTGCGGCCGTAGCCGAGTTCCATCACCCAAGGTAGCTTTAGTTTTTAGGCATTAGCCTTGATGATCCAGGGCGGATCGTTTTGCGGCCGTAGCCGAGTTCCATCACCCAAGGTAGCTTTAGTTTTTAGGCATTAGCCTTGATGATCCAGGGCGGATCGTTTTTTCCCATCTTTCGGGTATGAGCTCTTTAATTGTGAGCCTTCGGCCGACACTCGCCCGGGGCGCTGCCTCACATCAGACGCCCTTCGTCCGTTCCAACCGTTCCAGTTCTTTTAACGGTTTTTCGTTCATCGCACACCGACGCGCACAGACCTTTCTTGGGATCTGTCGCAGGGAGGGAGGACGCTGGAGGTCCACTTCGAGGCACCCATCCCTATATACCCGATGGCACCTGTTCAAACGACCGCCCCTTGAGAGAAGGGGCCCTTCCCGTGGCTCGTCCGGGAGGAGGCGCCCGCGTCGGAAGGCGCCGTAAGGTCGGAGACCCTGGAAGTGCACGAGTCACCCGCTTTTACCTCCAGGCCCTCTGTCGTACTTCTCGTGTCCGCTCACGAGACCTCTTTTCGGCTTTATGGAAGTGCACGAGTCACCCGCTTTTGCCTTTTCTGGAAGTGCACGAGTCACCCGCTTTTGCTTCCAGGCCCTCTGTCGTACTTCTCGTGTCCGCTCACGAGACCTCTCTTCGGCCTGGGGGTGCGCCACGTACACCCCCGCGTCCGCATTCGAGTCACCTCTTCGGGCTCATGAGGTAGGGTCGGTGACCCTGGAAGTCAGAGACTTCCAGGCCTTCTGTCGTACACCCTCGCGTCCGCTCACGAGACCTCTCTTCGGCCTGGGGGTGCGCCACGTACACCCTCCCGCGTCCGCTTTCGAGTCACCACTCTGGGCTACGGAGGTAGGGACGTGTGCCCTGGAGGAACCTGACTTCCAGGAGGGAGGGCCGCCCTGTCAGGCCCGCTTTCGAGTCACCCATCTGGGCTAAGGAGGTAGGGACGTGTGCCCTGGAGGAACCAGACTTCCAGGAGGGAGGGCCGCCCTGTCAGGCCCGCTTTCGAGTCACCCATCTGGGCTAAGGAGGTAGGGACGTGTGCCCTGGAGGAACCAGACTTCCAGGAGGGAGGGCCGCCCTGTCAGGCCCGATTTCGAGTCACCCATCTGGGCTAAGGAGGTAGGGACGTGTGCCCTGGAGGAACCAGACTTCCAGGAGGGAGGGCCGCCCTGTCAGGCCCGCTTTCGAGTCACCCATCTGGGCTAAGGAGGTAGGGACGTGTGCCCTGGAGGAACCAGACTTCCAGGAGGGAGGGCCGCCCTGTCAGGCCCGCTTTCGAGTCACCCATCTGGGCTAAGGAGGTAGGGACGTGTGCCCTGGAGGAACCAGACTTCCAGGAGGGAGGGCCGCCCTGTCAGGCCCGATTTCGAGTCACCCATCTGGGCTAAGGAGGTAGGGACGTGTGCCCTGGAGGAACCGGACTTCCAGGAGGGAGGGCCGCCCTGTCAGGCCCGATTTCGAGTCACCCATCTGGGCTAAGGAGGTAGGGACGTGTGCCCTGGAGGAACCGGACTTCCAGGAGGGAGGGCCGCCCTGTCAGGCCCGCCTCGGAGTCACCTCTCTGGGCTAAGGAGGTAGGGACGTGTGCCCTGGAGGAACCAGACTTCCAGGAGGGAGGGCCGCCCTGTCAGGCCCGCCTCGGAGTCACCCATCTGGGCTAAGGAGGTAGGGACGTGTGCCCTGGAGGAACCAGACTTCCAGGAGGGAGGGCCGCCCTGTCAGGCCCGCTTTCGAGTCACCCATCTGGGCTAAGGAGGTAGGGACGTGTGCCCTGGAGGAACCAGACTTCCAGGAGGGAGGGCCGCCCTGTCAGGCCCGATTTCGAGTCACCCATCTGGGCTAAGGAGGTAGGGACGTGTGCCCTGGAGGAACCAGACTTCCAGGAGGGAGGGCCGCCCTGTCAGGCCCGATTTCGAGTCACCCATCTGGGCTAAGGAGGTAGGGACGTGTGCCCTGGAGGAACCAGACTTCCAGGAGGGAGGGCCGCCCTGTCAGGCCCGCTTTCGAGTCACCCATCTGGGCTAAGGAGGTAGGGACGTGTGCCCTGGAGGAACCAGACTTCCAGGAGGGAGGGCCGCCCTGTCAGGCCCGCCTCGGAGTCACCTCTCTGGGCTAAGGAGGTAGGGACGCGTGCCCTGGAGGAACCAGACTTCCAGGAGGGAGGGCCGCCCTGTCAGGCCCGCCTCGGAGTCACCCATCTGGGCTAAGGAGGTAGGGACGTGTGCCCTGGAGGAACCAGACTTCCAGGAGGGAGGGCCGCCCTGTCAGGCCCGCTTTCGAGTCACCCATCTGGGCTAAGGAGGTAGGGACGTGTGCCCTGGAGGAACCAGACTTCCAGGAGGGAGGGCCGCCCTGTCAGGCCCGCCGCCTCGGAGTCACCCATCTGGGCTACGGAGGCAGGGACGCGTGCCCTGGAGGAACCAGACTTCCAGGAGGGAGGGCCGCCCTGTCAGGCCCGCTTTCGAGTCACCCATCTGGGCTACGGAGGTAGGGACGTGTGCCCTGGAGGAACCAGACTTCCAGGAGGGAGGGCCGCCCTGTCAGGCCCGCTTTCGAGTCACCCATCTGGGCTACGGAGGTAGGGACGTGTGCCCTGGAGGAAACGGACTTCCAGGAGGGAGGGCCGCCCTGTCAGGCCCGCCTCGGAGTCACCTCTCTGGGCTAAGGAGGCAGGGACGTGTGCCCTGGAGGAACCAGACTTCCAGGAGGGAGGGCCGCCCTGTCAGGCCCGCTTTCGAGTCACCCGTCTGGGCTACGGAGGTAGGGACGTGTGCCCTGGAGGAACCGGACTTCCAGGAGGGAGGGCCGCCCTGTCAGGCCCGCCTCGGAGTCACCTCTCTGGGCTAAGGAGGCAGAGACGTGTGCCCTGGAGGAACCGGACTTCCAGGAGGGAGGGCCGCCCTGTCAGGCCCGCCTCGGAGTCACCTCTCTGGGCTAAGGAGGCAGGGACGTGTGCCCTGGAGGAACCGGACTTCCAGGAGGGAGGGCCGCCCTGTCAGGCCCGCCTCGGAGTCACCTCTCTGGGCTAAGGAGGCAGAGACGTGTGCCCTGGAGGAACCGGACTTCCAGGAGGGAGGGCCGCCCTGTCAGGCCCGCCTCGGAGTCACCTCTCTGGGCTAAGGAGGCAGGGACGTGTGCCCTGGAGGAACCAGACTTCCAGGAGGGAGGGCCGCCCTGTCAGGCCCGCTTTCGAGTCACCCATCTGGGCTACGGAGGTAGGGACGTGTGCCCTGGAGGAACCGGACTTCCAGGAGGGAGGGCCGCCCTGTCAGGCCCGCCTCGGAGTCACCTCTCTGGGCTAAGGAGGCAGGGACGTGTGCCCTGGAGGAACCGGACTTCCAGGAGGGAGGGCCGCCCTGTCAGGCCCGCCTCGGAGTCACCCATCTGGGCTACGGAGGTAGGGACGCGTGCCCTGGAGGAACCATACTTCCAGGAGGGAGGGCCGCCCTGTCAGGCCCGCCTCGGAGGCCTCCCCTCGGGCAGGGGAGGCAGGGTCGGGGACCCTGGAGGAACCGGACTTCCAGGAGGGAGGGCCGCCCTGTCAGGCCCGCCTCGGAGGCCTCCCCTCGGGCAGGGGAGGCAGGGTCGGGGACCCTGGAGGTGCCGGACCTCCAGGGGGACGGAGGCCGAACCCGTGGCCGGGGAGGGTGAGCCTTGCCGGGCTAGGCTCGCGCGGGTTCGAAGGCCTGGTTCGAGAGGACCCCTTCCCCTATATACCCGATGGCACCTGTTCACACTACTGCCCTTTCGAGAGGGGACCCCGACCGGTCCGCGGCCGGGACGGCGCACCTCGGTCGGCCTCGGCGAGTGGGTCGGGGTGCCTGGAGGTGCGCGAGCGGCCCGCCTGGAAGTGCGCGAGCCACCCGACTCTGGCGGCCGGCGCCCCCGGGCCCGTGCCCGCGGCCGACTCGTCTGACCCGGCATCGTCAAGGTCACCAATACCACGGAGCGTCTACGACGCCCCGTTTCCGAGATATCGGCCAATGAACTGCCGGGCGCCGTATCTCGGCCGGGGAAGGTCCTACGGACTCGGGGCCGGGCTCGTCGGAAAGGTCTCGCCCGGGGCTTTCCGACGAGACCGGCCGCGGGTCCGTGCGACCCCGGGGGCCCGAGATACTTCCGGTCGAAAATTCGAATTTCGTTACCGCGCTGCTCCGGCGCCCCGGGTCCGGGGCCTTCGCCCTTCGGGTGGGTGGCTCCTCCGCGGGGGGCCTTTCGAACGAGCCCACCCGCGCGTCGCTAGCCCTTTCCGGGGCCGAGATACGGCCTACCCCCGCGGGATTTTCCCACGGCCGTTTCTCGGGCGCCTCGGGTCCGGGGCCTTCGCCCTTCGGGTCGGTCGCTATGCCGGAGGGGAGCTTTCGAACGAGCCCTCCCTCGAGTCTCTGGCCCTTTCCCGGGCCGAGATACGGGCGGGTGGTCGCGGAATTTTCGCTCGTCCGGGGCTCCGGCGCCCCTAGCGTCCGCCTCGGAGGTCGCCCGGACGCGCGGCCGGTCTCGTTCGAAAGGTCCGTCCCGGGGCTTTCCGACGAGCCCGGCCTCGGGTCCGTGCGACCCCGCCCGCCGGAGATACGTCCGGTCGAAGCTCGCGGAAATTCCCGCGGCCGTATCTCGGGCGCCTCGGGTCCGGGGCCTTCGCCCTTTGGGTCGGTCGCTCCGCCGGAGGGGGCCTTTCGAACGAGCCTACCCGCGAGCCTCTAGCCCCTTCCCCGGCCGAGATACGGCGGTCTATGCCCGGATTTTCCCACGGCCGTTTCTCGGGCGCCTCGGGTCCGGGGCCTTCGCCCTTCGGGTCGGTCGCTATGCCGGAGGGGAGCTTTCGAACGAGCCTACCCGCGAGCCTCTAGCCCTTTCCCCGGCCGAGATACGGCGGTCCCTCCCCGGATTTTCCCACGGCCGCAGCACGGGCGCCTTTGCTCGGATCGACTCGCCCTTTGGGTCGGTTGCTCTACCGGAGCGGCCCTATCCAACGAGCCAACCCTCGTCTCTCTAACCCTTTCCCCGGCCGAGATACGGCGGTCCCTCCCCGGATTTTCCCACGGCCGCAGCACGGGCGCCTTTGCTCGGATCGACTCGCCCTTTGGGTCGGTTGCTCTACCGGAGCGGCCCTATCCAACGAGCCAACCCTCGTCTCTCTAACCCTAAGCCCGGCCGAGATACGGCGGTCCCTCCCCGGATTTTCCCACGGCCGCAGCACGGGCGCCTTTGCTCGGATCGACTCGCCCTTTGGGTCGGTTGCTCTACCGGAGCGGCCCTATCCAACGAGCCAACCCTCGTCTCTCTAACCCTAAGCCCGGCCGAGATACGGCGGTCCCTCCCCGGATTTTCCCACGGCCGCAGCACGGGCGCCTTTGCTCGGATCGACTCGCCCTTTGGGTCGGTTGCTCTACCGGAGCGGCCCTATCCAACGAGCCAACCCTCGTCTCTCTAACCCTAAGCCCGGCCGAGATACGGCGGTCCCTCCCCGGATTTTCCCACGGCCGCAGCACGGGCGCCTTTGCTCGGATCGACTCGCCCTTTGGGTCGGTTGCCCTACCGGAGCGGCCCTATCCAACGAGCCAACCCTCGTCTCTCTAACCCTAAGCCCGGCCGAGATACGGCGGTCCCTCCGCGGATTTTCCCACGGCCGCAGCACGGGCGCCTTTGCTCGGATCGACTCGCCCTTTGGGTCGGTTGCTCTACCGGAGCGGCCCTATCCAACGAGCCAACCCGCTTCTCTCTAACCCTAAGCCCGGCCGAGATACGGCGGTCCCTCCGCGGATTTTCCCACGGCCGCAGCTCGGGCGCCTTTGCTCGGATCGACTCGCCCTTCGGGTCGGTTGCTCTACCGGAGCGGCCCTATCCAACGAGCCAACCCGCTTCTCTCTAACCCTAAGCCCGGCCGAGATACGGCGGTCCCTCCCCGGATTTTCCAACGGCCGCAGCTCGGGCGCCTTTGCTCGGATCGACTCGCCCTTTGGGTCTGTTGCTCCACCCGAGCGGACCTTTCCAACGAGCCAACCCTCGTCTCTCTAACCCTAAGCCCGGCCGAGATACGGGGTACCACCGCCTGACCTTTAAACGGCCGTAACTCGGGCGCCTTTGCTCGGATCGACTCGCCCTTTGGGTCGGTTGCTCCACCCGAGGGGACCTTTCGAACGAGCCTACCCGCTTCTCCCTAACCCCAAGCCCGGCCGAGATACGGCGGTCCCTCCGCGGATTTTCCCACGGCCGCAGCTCGGACGCCTTTGCTCGGATCGACTCGCCCTTTGGGTTCGGTTGCTCTACCGGAGCGGCCCTTTCCAACGAGCCAACCCTCGTCTCTCTAACCCTAAGCCCGGCCGAGATACGGGGCACCACCGCCTGACCTTTAAACGCCCGTAGCTCCGGCGCACAAAGTCCCAGGACTTCGCCCTTTGGGTCGGTTGCTCCACCGGAGGGGACCTTTCCAACGAGCCAACCCGCGTCTCTCTAACCCCAAGCCCGGCCGAGATACGGGGCACCACCGCCTGACCTTTAAACGCCCGTAGCTCGGGCGCCTTGGGTCGGATCGACTCGTCCCTTGGGTCGGTTGCTCTACCGGAGCGGACCTATCCAACGAGCCAACCCGCGCCTCTCTAACCCTAAGCCCGGCCGAGATACGGGGTACCACCCCTTGATATTCCCACGGCCGTAGCTCCGGAGCCCTTCGCCGCAGCCCTTCGGGACACCCACCCTCGGACGACCCGCGGAGGGACCTTTCCAACGAGCCAACCCTCGCCTCTCTAACCCTTTCCCCGGCCGAGATACGGGGTACCACCCCTTGATATTCCCACGGCCGTAGCTCCGGAGCCCTTCGCCGCAGCCCTTCGGGACACCCACCCTCGGACGCCCCGCGAATGGACCTTTCCAACGAGCCAACCCTCGCCTCTCTAACCCTTTCCCCGGCCGAGATACGGGGTACCACCCCTTGATATTCCCACGGCCGTAGCTCCGGAGCCCTTCGCCGCAGCCCTTCGGGACACCCACCCTCGGACGCCCCGCGGAGGGACCTTTCCAACGAGCCAACCCTCGCCTCTCTAACCCTTTCCCCGGCCGAGATACGACCCCGAGAACTGTGGCACCTCTACCCGACCACAGTGCACCCGAGGCCGGCCTCGGACCCCCGAGGACGGTGGCACCTCTACCCGACCACAGTGCACCCGAGGCCGGCCCCGGACCCCCGAGGACGGTGGCCCCTCTACCCGACCACCGTGCACCCGAGGCCGGCCTCGGAACCAGCCACGGACACCCTGGAGCCCGTACCCGGCGCACCGTTCGGTCCCGGGCACCCACTCTTAAGCACTCCCCCCCGGCCTAAGCCCCATACTCCCGGCCCCTCTGGAGAACCAAACCGTTGGTCAACCCGAAACGATCTCCAGCAGTTGGTCAACCCGAAAATACCTCCAGCAGTTGGTCAACCCGAAAGTTTCTCCAACAGTTGGTCAACCCCATCGACTTAGGTTTTGGAGCCTTAAAATTTCCAACAGTTGGTCAACCCCATCGACTTAGGTTTTGGAGCCTTAAAATTTCCAGCAGTTGGTCAACCCCATCGACTTAGGTTTTGGAGCCTTAAAATCTCCAACAGTTGGTCAACCCCATCGACTTAGGTTTTGGAGCCTTAAAATTTCCAGCAGTTGGTCAACCCCATCGACTTAGGTTTTGGAGCCTTAAAATCTCCAACAGTTGGTCAACCCCATCGACTTAGGTTTTGGAGCCTTAAAATCTCCAACAGTTGGTCAACCCCATCGACTTAGGTTTTGGAGCCTTAAAATCTCCAACAGTTGGTCAACCCCATCGACTTAGGTTTTGGAGCCTTAAAATTTCCAGCAGTTGGTCAACCCCATCGACTTAGGTTTTGGAGCCTTAAAATCTCAAACAGTTGGTCAACCCCATCGACTTAGGTTTTGGAGCCTTAAAATCTCCAACAGTTGGTCAACCCCATC
>NW_027394165.1:0-20731 GCF_030506205.2 Paramisgurnus dabryanus | reverse complement strand
CTGAGGAGCCCTCCCTCGAGTCTCTGGCCCTTTCCCGTGCCGAGATACGGCGGATCGTCGCGGAATTTTCGCTCGTCCGGAGCTCCGGCGCCCCTAGCGTCCGCCTCGGAGGTCGCCCGGACGCGCGGCCGGTCTCGTTCGAAAGGTCCGTCGCGGGGCTTTCCGACGAGCCAGGCCTCGAGTCCGTGCGACCCCGCCCGCCGGAGATACGTCCGGTCGAAGCTCGCGGAGATTCCGACGGCCGTATCTCGGGCGCCCCGGGTCCGGGGCCTTCGCCCTTCGGGTCGGTCGCTCTGCCGGAGGGGGCCTTTCGATCGAGCCGACCCGCGAGCCTCTAGCCCCTTCCCCGGCCGAGATACGGCGGTCTATGCCCGGATTTTCCCACGTCCGTATCTCGGGCGCCCCGGATCCGGGGCCTTCGCCCTTCGGGTCGTTCGCTCTGCCGGAGGGGAGCTTTCGAACGAGCCTACCCGCGAGCCTCTAGCCCTTTCCCCGGCCGAGATACGGCGGTCCCTCCCCGGATTTTCCCAGGGGCGCAGCTCGGGCGCCTTTGCTCCGATCGACTCGCCCTTTGGGTCGGTTGCTCCACGCGAGGGGACCTTTCGAACGAGCCAACCCGCGAGCCTCTGGCCCTTTCCCCGGCCGAGATACAACGGTCCCCCCGCGGATTTTCCCACGGCCGCAGCTCGGGCGCCTTTGCTCGGATCGACTCGCCCTTTGGGTCGGTTGCTCCACCGGAGGGGACCTTTCCAACGAGGCGACCCGCGTCTCTCTAACCCCAAGCCCGGCAGAGATACGACGGTCCCTCCGCGGATTTTCCCACGGCCGCAGCTCGGGCGCCTTTGCTCGGATCGACTCGCCCTTTGAGTCGGTTGCTCCACTGGAGGGGACCTTTCCAACGAGCCAACCCGCTTCTCTCTAACCCTAAGCCCGGGCGAGATACGGCGTACCACCGCCTGACATTTAAACGCCTGTAACTCGGGCGCCTTTGCTCGGATGAACTCGTCCCTCGGGTCGGTTGCTCTACCGGAGCGGCCCTTTCCAACGAGCCATCCCGCTTCTCTCTAACCCTAAGCCCGGCCGAGATACGGGGTACCGCCGCCTGACCTTTAAACGGCCGTAACTCGGGCGCCTTTGCTCGGATACACTCGTCCCTCGGGTCGGTTGCTCTACCGGAGCGGCCCTTTCCAACGAGCCATCCCGCTTCTCTCTAACCCTAAGCCCGGCCGAGATACGGGGTACCACCGCCTGACCTTTAAACGGCCGTAACTCGGGCGCCTTTGCTCGGATAAACTCGTCCCTCGGGTCGGTTGCTCTACCGGAGCGGCCCTTTCCAACGAGCCAACCCGCTTTTCTCTAACCCTTTCCCCGGCCGAGATACGACCCCGAGAACGGTGGCCCCTCTACCCGACCACAGTGCACCCGAGGCCGGCCTCGGACCCCCGAGGACGGTGGCCCCTCTACCCGACCACAGTGCACCCGAGGCCGGCCTCGGACCCCCGAGGACGGTGGCCCCTCTACCCGCCCACAGTGCACCCGAGGCCGGCCTCGGAACCCGCCACGGCCACCCTGGAGCCCGTACCCGGCGCACCGTTCGGTCCCGGGCACCCACTCTTAAGCACTCCCCCCCCGGCCTAAGCTCCATACTCCCGGCCCCTCTGGAGAACCAAACCGTTGGTCAACCCGAAACGATCTCCAACCGTTGGTCAACCCGAAAGTACTTCCAGCAGTTGGTCAACCCGAAAGTTTCTCCAGCCGTTGGTCAACCCCATCGACTTAGGTTCTGGAGCGTTCACTTCTCCAGCCGTTGGTCAACCCCATCGACTTAAGTTCTGGAGCGTTCACTTCTCCAGCCGTTGGTCAACCCCATCGACTTAGGTTCTGGAGCGGCAATAAATACGTAAGATAGCATTTAAAAACGTTTAAAAATAGATGCATTTGTTTAAAGCAAAGCATTTATTTACTTACCAGACTACAGTTGGGTTCATGTGAAACTGCAAAACACAAGCTTTACAATGATGTATCACACAGTCTGATTGGACTTTGTTTTGATTAAAAATTAAGAAATTTGTACATGCAACTTTACCATTGTGATTCACAGGCCTTGTGGCCTAAAACAGGCTCAACTGTAACTCTTCTCCTTCCTGTTAGGAACAACACACAGTAAAGTCACTAATTTGTCTGTAAAGTACACATACACACCTTTAATTTGATATAAAACAAAAGACAATAGCTTCAGATTTGACTGATATACACAGATTTTTGTACAGGCAATTTACCAAATAATTTACTGGCCTTTTGCAGTGACCTCAACAAGGCCGATTTGACCCCTGTTCCCTCGAGCTGTGAGTTACATACAACAATGAGCTTGGGTTCATGTGAAACTGCAAAACACAAGCATTACAATGATGTATCACACAATCTGATTGGACTTTGTTTTAATTAAAAATTAAGAAATTTGTACATGCAACTTTACCATTGTGATTCACAGGCCTTGTGGCCTAAAACAGGCTCAACTGTAACTCTTCTCCTTCCTGTTAGGAACAACACACAGTAAAGTCACTCATATGTCTGTAAAGTACACATACACACCTTTAATTTGATATAAAACAAAAGACAATAGCTTCAGATTTGACTGATATACAAAGATATTTGTACATGCAGTTTACCAAATGATTTACAGGCCTTTTGCAATGACCTCAACAAGGCCGATTTGACCCCTGTTCCATCGAGCTGTGAGTAACATACAACAATGAGCTTGGGTACCCGCGGCATCGTCAAGGTCACCAATACCACGGAGCGTCTACGACGCCCCGTTTCCCATATATCGGCCAATGAACTGCCGGGCGCCGTATCTCGGCCGGGGAAGGTCCGAAGGACTCGGGGCCGGGCTCGTCGGAAAGGTCTCGCCCGGGGCTTTCCGACGAGACCGACCGCGGGTCCGTGCGACCCCGGGGGCCCGAGATACTTCCGGTCGAAAATTCGAATTTCGTTACCGCGCTGCTCCGGCGCCCCGGGTCCGGGGCCTTCGCCCTTCGGGTGGGTGGCTCCGCCGCGGGGGGCCTTTCGAACGAGCCCACCCGCGCGTCCCTAGCCCTTTCCGGGGCCGAGATACGGCCGGCCACCGCGGGATTTTCCCACGGCCGTTTCTCGGGCGCCTCGGGTCCGGGGCCTTCGCCCTTCGGGTCGGCGGCTCCGCCCGAGGGGCCCTTTCCGAGGAGCCCTCCCTTGAGTCTCTGGCCCTTTCCCGTGCCGAGATACGGCGGATCGTCGCGGAATTTTCGCTCGTCCGGAGCTCCGGCGCCCCTAGCGTCCGCCTCGGAGGTCGCCCGGACGCGCGGCCGGTCTCGTTCGAAAGGTCCGTCGCGGGGCTTTCCGACGAGCCAGGCCTCGAGTCCGTGCGACCCCGCCCGCCGGAGATACGTCCTGTCGAAGCTCGCGGAGATTCCGACGGCCGTATCTCGGGCGCCCCGGGTCCGGGGCCTTCGCCCTTCGGGTCGGTCGCTCTGCCGGAGGGGGCCTTTCGATCGAGCCGACCCGCGAGCCTCTAGCCCCTTCCCCGGCCGAGATACGGCGGTCTATGCCCGGATTTTCCCACGTCCGTATCTCGGGCGCCCCGGATCCGGGGCCTTCGCCCTTCGGGTCGTTCGCTCTGCCGGAGGGGAGCTTTCGAACGAGCCTACCCGCGAGCCTCTAGCCCTTTCCCCGGCCGAGATACGGCGGTCCCTCCCCGGATTTTCCCAGGGGCGCAGCTCGGGCGCCTTTGCTCCGATCGACTCGCCCTTTGGGTCGGTTGCTCCACGCGAGGGGACCTTTCGAACGAGCCAACCCGCGAGCCTATGGCCCTTTCCCCGGCCGAGATACAACGGTCCCCCCGCGGATTTTCCCACGGCCGCAGCTCGGGCGCCTTTGCTCGGATCGACTCGCCCTTTGGGTCGGTTGCTCCACCGGAGGGGACCTTTCCAACGAGGCGACCCGCGTCTCTCTAACCCCAAGCCCGGCAGAGATACGACGGTCCCTCCGCGGATTTTCCCACGGCCGCAGCTCGGGCGCCTTTGCTCGGATCGACTCGCCCTTTGAGTCGGTTGCTCCACTGGAGGGGACCTTTCCAACGAGCCAACCCGCTTCTCTCTAACCCTAAGCCCGGCCGAGATACGGGGTACCGCCGCCTGACCTTTAAACGGCCGTAACTCGGGCGCCTTTGCTCGGATACACTCGTCCCTCGGGTCGGTTGCTCTACCGGAGCGGCCCTTTCCAACGAGCCATCCCGCTTCTCTCTAACCCTAAGCCCGGCCGAGATACGGGGTACCACCGCCTGACCTTTAAACGGCCGTAACTCGGGCGCCTTTGCTCGGATAAACTCGTCCCTCGGGTCGGTTGCTCCACCGGAGCGGCCCTTTCCAACGAGCCAACCCGCTTCTCTCTAACCCTTTCCCCGGCCGAGATACGACCCCGAGAACGGTGGCCCCTCTACCCGACCACAGTGCACCCGAGGCCGGCCTCGGACCCCCGAGGACGGTGGCCCCTCTACCCGACCACAGTGCACCCGAGGCCGGCCTCGGACCCCCGAGGACGGTGGCCCCTCTACCCGCCCACAGTGCACCCGAGGCCGGCCTCGGAACCCGCCACGGCCACCCTGGAGCCCGTTCCCGGCGCACCGTTCGGTCCCGGGCACCCACTCTTAAGCACTCCCCCCCAGGCCTAAGCTCCATACTCCCGGCCCCTCTGGAGAACCAAACCGTTGGTCAACCCGAAACGATCTCCAACCGTTGGTCAACCCGAAAGTACTTCCAGCAGTTGGTCAACCCGAAAGTTTCTCCAGCCGTTGGTCAACCCCATCGACTTAGGTTCTGGAGCGTTCACTTCTCCAGCCGTTGGTCAACCCCATCGACTTAGGTTCTGGAGCGTTCACTTCTCCAGCCGTTGGTCAACCCCATCGACTTAGGTTCTGGAGCGGCAATAAATACGTAAGATAGCATTTAAAAACGTTTAAAAATAGATGCATTTGTTTAAAGCAAAGCATTTATTTACTTACCAGACTACAGTTGGGTTCATGTGAAACTGCAAAACACAAGCTTTACAATGATGCATCACACAGTCTGATTGGACTTTGTTTTGATTAAAAATTAAGAAATTTGTACATGCAACTTTACCATTGTGATTCACAGGCCTTGTGGCCTAAAACAGGCTCAACTGTAACTCTTCTCCTTCCTGTTAGGAACAACACACAGTAAAGTCACTCATTTGTCTGTAAAGTACACATACACACCTTTAATTTGATATAAAACAAAAGACAATAGCTTCAGATTTGACTGATATACACAGATTTTTGTACAGGCAATTTACCAAATAATTTACTGGCCTTTTGCAATGACCTCAACAAGGCCGATTTGACCCCTGTTCCCTCGAGCTGTGAGTTACATACAACAATGAGCTTGGGTTCATGTGCAACTGCAAAACACAAGCATTACAATGATGTATCACACAATCTGATTGGACTTTGTTTTAATTAAAAATTAAGAAATTTGTACATGCAACTTTACCATTGTGATTCACAGGCCTTGTGGCCTAAAACAGGCTCAACTGTAACTCTTCTCCTTCCTGTTAGGAACAACACACAGTAAAGTCACTCATATGTCTGTAAAGTACACATACACACCTTTAATTTGATATAAAACAAAAGACAATAGCTTCAGATTTGACTGATATACAAAGATATTTGTACATGCAGTTTACCAAATGATTTACAGGCCTTTTGCAATGACCTCAACAAGGCCGATTTGACCCCTGTTCCATCGAGCTGTGAGTAACATACAACAATGAGCTTGGGTACCCGCGGCATCGTCAAGGTCACCAATACCACGGAGCGTCTACGACGCCCCGTTTCCCATATATCGGCCAATGAACTGCCGGGCGCCGTATCTCGGCCGGGGAAGGTCCGAAGGACTCGGGGCCGGGCTCGTCGGAAAGGTCTCGCCCGGGGCTTTCCGACGAGACCGACCGCGGGTCCGTGCGACCCCGGGGGCCCGAGATACTTCCGGTCGAAAATTCGAATTTCGTTACCGCGCACCTCCGGCGCCCCGGGTCCGGGGCCTTCTCCCTTCGGGTGGGTGGCTCCGCCGCGGGGGGCCTTTCGAACGAGCCCACCCGCGCGTCCCTAGCCCTTTCCGGGGCCGAGATACGGCCGGCCACCGCGGGATTTTCCCACGGCCGTTTCTCGGGCGCCTCGGGTCCGGGGCCTTCGCCCTTCGGGTCGGCGGCTCCGCCCGAGGGGCCCTTTCTGAGGAGCCCTCCCTCGAGTCTCTGGCCCTTTCCCGTGCCGAGATACGGCGGATCGTCGCGGAATTTTCGCTCGTCCGGAGCTCCGGCGCCCCTAGCGTCCGCCTCGGAGGTCGCCCGGACGCGCGGCCGGTCTCGTTCGAAAGGTCCGTCGCGGGGCTTTCCGACGAGCCAGGCCTCGAGTCCGTGCGACCCCGCCCGCCGGAGATACGTCCGGTCGAAGCTCGCGGAGATTCCGACGGCCGTATCTCGGGCGCCCCGGGTCCGGGGCCTTCGCCCTTCGGGTCGGTCGCTCTGCCGGAGGGGGCCTTTCGATCGAGCCGACCCGCGAGCCTCTAGCCCCTTCCCCGGCCGAGATACGGCGGTCTATGCCCGGATTTTCCCACGTCCGTATCTCGGGCGCCCCGGATCCGGGGCCTTCGCCCTTCGGGTCGTTCGCTCTGCCGGAGGGGAGCTTTCGAACGAGCCTACCCGCGAGCCTCTAGCCCTTTCCCCGGCCGAGATACGGCGGTCCCTCCCCGGATTTTCCCAGGGGCGCAGCTCGGGCGCCTTTGCTCCGATCGACTCGCCCTTTGGGTCGGTTGCTCCACGCGAGGGGACCTTTCGAACGAGCCAACCCGCGAGCCTCTGGCCCTTTCCCCGGCCGAGATACAACGGTCCCCCCGCGGATTTTCCCACGGCCGCAGCTCGGGCGCCTTTGCTCGGATCGACTCGCCCTTTGGGTCGGTTGCTCCACCGGAGGGGACCTTTCCAACGAGGCGACCCGCGTCTCTCTAACCCCAAGCCCGGCAGAGATACGACGGTCCCTCCGCGGATTTTCCCACGGCCGCAGCTCGGGCGCCTTTGCTCGGATCGACTCGCCCTTTGAGTCGGTTGCTCCACTGGAGGGGACCTTTCCAACGAGCCAACCCGCTTCTCTCTAACCCTAAGCCCGGGCGAGATACGGCGTACCACCGCCTGACATTTAAACGCCTGTAACTCGGGCGCCTTTG
Source organism: Paramisgurnus dabryanus (assembly GCF_030506205.2). Classification (NCBI taxonomy): domain Eukaryota; kingdom Metazoa; phylum Chordata; class Actinopteri; order Cypriniformes; family Cobitidae; genus Paramisgurnus; species Paramisgurnus dabryanus. Next base: position 13,460 of record NW_027394165.1, on the reverse strand, counting down.
CTCGGATGAACTCGTCCCTCGGGTCGGTTGCTCTACCGGAGCGGCCCTTTCCAACGAGCCATCCCGCTTCTCTCTAACCCTAAGCCCGGCCGAGATACGGGGTACCACCGCCTGACCTTTAAACGGCCGTGACTCGGGCGCCTTTGCTCGGATAAACTCGTCCCTCGGGTCGGTTGCTCTACCGGAGCGGCCCTTTCCAACGAGCCATCCCGCTTCTCTCTAACCCTAAGCCCGGCCGAGATACGGGGTACCACCGCCTGACCTTTAAACGGCCGTGACTCGGGCGCCTTTGCTCGGATAAACTCGTCCCTCGGGTCGGTTGCTCTACCGGAGCGGCCCTTTCCAACGAGCCATCCCGCTTCTCTCTAACCCTAAGCCCGGCCGAGATACGGGGTACCACCGCCTGACCTTTAAACGGCCGTAACTCGGGCGCCTTTGCTCGGATAAACTCGTCCCTCGGGTCGGTTGCTCCACCGGAGCGGCCCTTTCCAACGAGCCAACCCGCTTCTCTCTAACCCTTTCCCCGGCCGAGATACGACCCCGAGAACGGTGGCCCCTCTACCCGACCACAGTGCACCCGAGGCCGGCCTCGGACCCCCGAGGACGGTGGCCCCTCTACTCGACCACAGTGCACCCGAGGCCGGCCTCGGACCCCCGAGGACGGTGGCCCCTCTACCCGCCCACAGTGCACCCGAGGCCGGCCTCGGAACCCGCCACGGCCACCCTGGAGCCCGTACCCGGCGCACCGTTCGGTCCCGGGCACCCACTCTTAAGCACTCCCCCCCCGGCCTAAGCTCCATACTCCCGGCCCCTCTGGAGAACCAAACCGTTGGTCAACCCGAAACGATCTCCAACCGTTGGTCAACCCGAAAGTACTTCCAGCAGTTGGTCAACCCGAAAGTTTCTCCAGCCGTTGGTCAACCCCATCGACTTAGGTTCTGGAGCGTTCACTTCTCCAGCCGTTGGTCAACCCCATCGACTTAGGTTCTGGAGCGTTCACTTCTCCAGCCGTTGGTCAACCCCATCGACTTAGGTTCTGGAGCGGCAATAAATACGTAAGATAGCATTTAAAAACGTTTAAAAATAGATGCATTTGTTTAAAGCAAAGCATTTATTTACTTACCAGACTACAGTTGGGTTCATGTGAAACTGCAAAACACAAGCTTTACAATGATGTATCACACAGTCTGATTGGACTTTGTTTTGATTAAAAATTAAGAAATTTGTACATGCAACTTTACCATTGTGATTCACAGGCCTTGTGGCCTAAAACAGGCTCAACTGTAACTCTTCTCCTTCCTGTTAGGAACAACACACAGTAAAGTCACTCGTTTGTCTGTAAAGTACACATACACACCTTTAATTTGATATAAAACAAAAGACAATAGCTTCAGATTTGACTGATATACACAGATTTTTGTACAGGCAATTTACCAAATAATTTACTGGCCTTTTGCAATGACCTCAACAAGGCCGATTTGACCCCTGTTCCCTCGAGCTGTGAGTTACATACAACAATGAGCTTGGGTTCATGTGAAACTGCAAAACACAAGCATTACAATGATGTATCACACAATCTGATTGGACTTTGTTTTAATTAAAAATTAAGAAATTTGTACATGCAACTTTACCATTGTGATTCACAGGCCTTGTGGCCTAAAACAGGCTCAACTGTAACTCTTCTCCTTCCTGTTAGGAACAACACACAGTAAAGTCACTCATATGTCTGTAAAGTACACATACACACCTTTAATTTGATATAAAACAAAAGACAATAGCTTCAGATTTGACTGATATACAAAGATATTTGTACATGCAGTTTACCAAATGATTTACAGGCCTTTTGCAATGACCTCAACAAGGCCGATTTGACCCCTGTTCCATCGAGCTGTGAGTAACATACAACAATGAGCTTGGGTACCCGCGGCATCGTCAAGGTCACCAATACCACGGAGCGTCTACGACGCCCCGTTTCCCATATATCGGCCAATGAACTGCCGGGCGCCGTATCTCGGCCGGGGAAGGTCCGAAGGACTCGGGGCCGGGCTCGTCGGAAAGGTCTCGCCCGGGGCTTTCCGACGAGACCGACCGCGGGTCCGTGCGACCCCGGGGGCCCGAGATACTTCCGGTCGAAAATTCGAATTTCGTTACCGCGCTGCTCCGGCGCCCCGGGTCCGGGGCCTTCGCCCTTCGGGTGGGTGGCTCCGCCGCGGGGGGCCTTTCGAACGAGCCCACCCGCGCGTCCCTAGCCCTTTCCGGGGCCGAGATACGGCCGGCCACCGCGGGATTTTCCCACGGCCGTTTCTCGGGCGCCTCGGGTCCGGGGCCTTCGCCCTTCGGGTCGGCGGCTCCGCCCGAGGGGCCCTTTCCGAGGAGCCCTCCCTCGAGTCTCTGGCCCTTTCCCGTGCCGAGATACGGCGGATCGTCGCGGAATTTTCGCTCGTCCGGAGCTCCGGCGCCCCTAGCGTCCGCCTCGGAGGTCGCCCGGACGCGCGGCCGGTCTCGTTCGAAAGGTCCGTCGCGGGGCTTTCCGACGAGCCAGGCCTCGAGTCCGTGCGACCCCGCCCGCCGGAGATACGTCCGGTCGAAGCTCGCGGAGATTCCGACGGCCGTATCTCGGGCGCCCCGGGTCCGGGGCCTTCGCCCTTCGGGTCGGTCGCTCTGCCGGAGGGGGCCTTTCGATCGAGCCGACCCGCGAGCCTCTAGCCCCTTCCCCGGCCGAGATACGGCGGTCTATGCCCGGATTTTCCCACGTCCGTATCTCGGGCGCCCCGGATCCGGGGCCTTCGCCCTTCGGGTCGTTCGCTCTGCCGGAGGGGAGCTTTCGAACGAGCCTACCCGCGAGCCTCTAGCCCTTTCCCCGGCCGAGATACGGCGGTCCCTCCCCGGATTTTCCCAGGGGCGCAGCTCGGGCGCCTTTGCTCCGATCGACTCGCCCTTTGGGTCGGTTGCTCCACGCGAGGGGACCTTTCGAACGAGCCAACCCGCGAGCCTCTGGCCCTTTCCCCGGCCGAGATACAACGGTCCCCCCGCGGATTTTCCCACGGCCGCAGCTCGGGCGCCTTTGCTCGGATCGACTCGCCCTTTGGGTCGGTTGCTCCACCGGAGGGGACCTTTCCAACGAGGCGACCCGCGTCTCTCTAACCCCAAGCCCGGCAGAGATACGACGGTCCCTCCGCGGATTTTCCCACGGCCGCAGCTCGGGCGCCTTTGCTCGGATCGACTCGCCCTTTGAGTCGGTTGCTCCACTGGAGGGGACCTTTCAAACGAGCCAACCCGCTTCTGTATAAATACAATGATGTATCACACAATCTGATTGGACTTTGTTTTAATTAAAAATTAAGAAATTTGTACATGCAACTTTACCATTGTGATTCACAGGCCTTGTGGCCTAAAACAGGCTCAACTGTAACTCTTCTCCTTCCTGTTAGGAACAATACACAGTAAAGTCACTCATATGTCTGTAAAGTACACATACACACCTTTAATTTGATATAAAACAAAAGACAATAGCTTCAGATTTGACTGATATACAAAGATATTTGTACATGCAGTTTACCAAATGATTTACAGGCCTTTTGCAATGACCTCAACAAGGCCGATTTGACCCCTGTTCCATCGAGCTGTGAGTAACATACAACAATGAGCTTGGGTACCCGCGGCATCGTCAAGGTCACCAATACCACGGAGCGTCTACGACGCCCCGTTTCCCATATATCGGCCAATGAACTGCCGGGCGCCGTATCTCGGCCGGGGAAGGTCCGAAGGACTCGGGGCCGGGCTCGTCGGAAAGGTCTCGCCCGGGGCTTTCCGACGAGACCGACCGCGGGTCCGTGCGACCCCGGGGGCCCGAGATACTTCCGGTCGAAAATTCGAATTTCGTTACCGCGCACCTCCGGCGCCCCGGGTCCGGGGCCTTCTCCCTTCGGGTGGGTGGTTCCGCCGCGGGGGGCCTTTCGAACGAGCCCACCCGCGCGTCCCTAGCCCTTTCCGGGGCCGAGATACGGCCGGCCACCGCGGGATTTTCCCACGGCCGTTTCTCGGGCGCCTCGGGTCCGGGGCCTTCGCCCTTCGGGTCGGCGGCTCCGCCCGAGGGGCCCTTTCTGAGGAGCCCTCCCTCGAGTCTCTGGCCCTTTCCCGTGCCGAGATACGGCGGATCGTCGCGGAATTTTCGCTCGTCCGGAGCTCCGGCGCCCCTAGCGTCCGCCTCGGAGGTCGCCCGGACGCGCGGCCGGTCTCGTTCGAAAGGTCCGTCGCGGGGCTTTCCGACGAGCCAGGCCTCGAGTCCGTGCGACCCCGCCCGCCGGAGATACGTCCGGTCGAAGCTCGCGGAGATTCCGACGGCCGTATCTCGGGCGCCCCGGGTCCGGGGCCTTCGCCCTTCGGGTCGGTCGCTCTGCCGGAGGGGGCCTTTCGATCGAGCCGACCCGCGAGCCTCTAGCCCCTTCCCCGGCCGAGATACGGCGGTCTATGCCCGGATTTTCCCACGTCCGTATCTCGGGCGCCCCGGATCCGGGGCCTTCGCCCTTCGGGTCGTTCGCTCTGCCGGAGGGGAGCTTTCGAACGAGCCTACCCGCGAGCCTCTAGCCCTTTCCCCGGCCGAGATACGGCGGTCCCTCCCCGGATTTTCCCAGGGGCGCAGCTCGGGCGCCTTTGCTCCGATCGACTCGCCCTTTGGGTCGGTTGCTCCACGCGAGGGGACCTTTCGAACGAGCCAACCCGCGAGCCTCTGGCCCTTTCCCCGGCCGAGATACAACGGTCCCCCCGCGGATTTTCCCACGGCCGCAGCTCGGGCGCCTTTGCTCGGATCGACTCGCCCTTTGGGTCGGTTGCTCCACCGGAGGGGACCTTTCCAACGAGGCGACCCGCGTCTCTCTAACCCCAAGCCCGGCAGAGATACGACGGTCCCTCCGCGGATTTTCCCACGGCCGCAGCTCGGGCGCCTTTGCTCGGATCGACTCGCCCTTTGAGTCGGTTGCTCCACTGGAGGGGACCTTTCAAACGAGCCAACCCGCTTCTGTATAAATACAATGATGTATCACACAATCTGATTGGACTTTGTTTTAATTAAAAATTAAGAAATTTGTACATGCAACTTTACCATTGTGATTCACAGGCCTTGTGGCCTAAAACAGGCTCAACTGTAACTCTTCTCCTTCCTGTTAGGAACAACACACAGTAAAGTCACTCATATGTCTGTAAAGTACACATACACACCTTTAATTTGATATAAAACAAAAGACAATAGCTTCAGATTTGACTGATATACAAAGATATTTGTACATGCAGTTTACCAAATGATTTACAGGCCTTTTGCAATGACCTCAACAAGGCCGATTTGACCCCTGTTCCATCGAGCTGTGAGTAACATACAACAATGAGCTTGGGTACCCGCGGCATCGTCAAGGTCACCAATACCACGGAGCGTCTACGACGCCCCGTTTCCCATATATCGGCCAATGAACTGCCGGGCGCCGTATCTCGGCCGGGGAAGGTCCGAAGGACTCGGGGCCGGGCTCGTCGGAAAGGTCTCGCCCGGGGCTTTCCGACGAGACCGACCGCGGGTCCGTGCGACCCCGGGGGCCCGAGATACTTCCGGTCGAAAATTCGAATTTCGTTACCGCGCTGCTCCGGCGCCCCGGGTCCGGGGCCTTCGCCCTTCGGGTGGGTGGCTCCGCCGCGGGGGGCCTTTCGAACGAGCCCACCCGCGCGTCCCTAGCCCTTTCCGGGGCCGAGATACGGCCGGCCACCGCGGGATTTTCCCACGGCCGTTTCTCGGGCGCCTCGGGTCCGGGGCCTTCGCCCTTCGGGTCGGCGGCTCCGCCCGAGGGGCCCTTTCCGAGGAGCCCTCCCTCGAGTCTCTGGCCCTTTCCCGTGCCGAGATACGGCGGATCGTCGCGGAATTTTCGCTCGTCCGGAGCTCCGGCGCCCCTAGCGTCCGCCTCGGAGGTCGCCCGGACGCGCGGCCGGTCTCGTTCGAAAGGTCCGTCGCGGGGCTTTCCGACGAGCCAGGCCTCGAGTCCGTGCGACCCCGCCCGCCGGAGATACGTCCGGTCGAAGCTCGCGGAGATTCCGACGGCCGTATCTCGGGCGCCCCGGGTCCGGGGCCTTCGCCCTTCGGGTCGTTCGCTCTGCCGGAGGGGGCCTTTCGATCGAGCCGACCCGCGAGCCTCTAGCCCCTTCCCCGGCCGAGATACGGCGGTCTATGCCCGGATTTTCCCACGTCCGTATCTCGGGCGCCCCGGATCCGGGGCCTTCGCCCTTCGGGTCGTTCGCTCTGCCGGAGGGGAGCTTTCGAACGAGCCTACCCGCGAGCCTCTAGCCCTTTCCCCGGCCGAGATACGGCGGTCCCTCCCCGGATTTTCCCAGGGGCGCAGCTCGGGCGCCTTTGCTCCGATCGACTCGCCCTTTGGGTCGGTTGCTCCACGCGAGGGGACCTTTCGAACGAGCCAACCCGCGAGCCTCTGGCCCTTTCCCCGGCCGAGATACAACGGTCCCCCCGCGGATTTTCCCACGGCCGCAGCTCGGGCGCCTTTGCTCGGATCGACTCGCCCTTTGGGTCGGTTGCTCCACCGGAGGGGACCTTTCCAACGAGGCGACCCGCGTCTCTCTAACCCCAAGCCCGGCAGAGATACGACGGTCCCTCCGCGGATTTTCCCACGGCCGCAGCTCGGGCGCCTTTGCTCGGATCGACTCGCCCTTTGAGTCGGTTGCTCCACTGGAGGGGACCTTTCAAACGAGCCAACCCGCTTCTGTATAAATACAATGATGTATCACACAATCTGATTGGACTTTGTTTTAATTAAAAATTAAGAAATTTGTACATGCAACTTTACCATTGTGATTCACAGGCCTTGTGGCCTAAAACAGGCTCAACTGTAACTCTTCTCCTTCCTGTTAGGAACAACACACAGTAAAGTCACTCATATGTCTGTAAAGTACACATACACACCTTTAATTTGATATAAAACAAAAGACAATAGCTTCAGATTTGACTGATATACAAAGATATTTGTACATGCAGTTTACCAAATGATTTACAGGCCTTTTGCAATGACCTCAACAAGGCCGATTTGACCCCTGTTCCATCGAGCTGTGAGTAACATACAACAATGAGCTTGGGTACCCGCGGCATCGTCAAGGTCACCAATACCACGGAGCGTCTACGACGCCCCGTTTCCCATATATCGGCCAATGAACTGCCGGGCGCCGTATCTCGGCCGGGGAAGGTCCGAAGGACTCGGGGCCGGGCTCGTCGGAAAGGTCTCGCCCGGGGCTTTCCGACGAGACCGACCGCGGGTCCGTGCGACCCCGGGGGCCCGAGATACTTCCGGTCGAAAATTCGAATTTCGTTACCGCGCACCTCCGGCGCCCCGGGTCCGGGGCCTTCTCCCTTCGGGTGGGTGGCTCCGCCGCGGGGGGCCTTTCGAACGAGCCCACCCGCGCGTCCCTAGCCCTTTCCGGGGCCGAGATACGGCCGGCCACCGCGGGATTTTCCCACGGCCGTTTCTCGGGCGCCTCGGGTCCGGGGCCTTCGCCCTTCGGGTCGGCGGCTCCGCCCGAGGGGCCCTTTCTGAGGAGCCCTCCCTCGAGTCTCTGGCCCTTTCCCGTGCCGAGATACGGCGGATCGTCGCGGAATTTTCGCTCGTCCGGAGCTCCGGCGCCCCTAGCGTCCGCCTCGGAGGTCGCCCGGACGCGCGGCCGGTCTCGTTCGAAAGGTCCGTCGCGGGGCTTTCCGACGAGCCAGGCCTCGAGTCCGTGCGACCCCGCCCGCCGGAGATACGTCCGGTCGAAGCTCGCGGAGATTCCGACGGCCGTATCTCGGGCGCCCCGGGTCCGGGGCCTTCGCCCTTCGGGTCGGTCGCTCTGCCGGAGGGGGCCTTTCGATCGAGCCGACCCGCGAGCCTCTAGCCCCTTCCCCGGCCGAGATACGGCGGTCTATGCCCGGATTTTCCCACGTCCGTATCTCGGGCGCCCCGGATCCGGGGCCTTCGCCCTTTGGGTCGTTCGCTCTGCCGGAGGGGAGCTTTCGAACGAGCCTACCCGCGAGCCTCTAGCCCTTTCCCCGGCCGAGATACGGCGGTCCCTCCCCGGATTTTCCCAGGGGCGCAGCTCGGGCGCCTTTGCTCGGATCGACTCGCCCTTTGAGTCGGTTGCTCCACTGGAGGGGACCTTTCCAACGAGCCAACCCGCTTCTCTCTAACCCTAAGCCCGGGCGAGATACGGCGTACCACCGCCTGACATTTAAACGCCTGTAACTCGGGCGCCTTTGCTCGGATACACTCGTCCCTCGGGTCGGTTGCTCTACCGGAGCGGCCCTTTCCAACGAGCCATCCCGCTTCTCTCTAACCATAAGCCCGGCCGAGATACGGGGTACCACCGCCTGACCTTTAAACGGCCGTAACTCGGGCGCCTTTGCTCGGATAAACTCGTCCCTCGGGTCGGTTGCTCTACCGGAGCGGCCCTTTCCAACGAGCCAACCCGCTTTTCTCTAACCCTTTCCCCGGCCGAGATACGACCCCGAGAACGGTGGCCCCTCTACCCGACCACAGCGCACCCGAGGCCGGCCTCGGACCCCCGAGGACGGTGGCCCCTCTACCCGACCACAGTGCACCCGAGGCCGGCCTCGGACCCCCGAGGACGGTGGCCCCTCTACCCGCCCACAGTGCACCCGAGGCCGGCCTCGGAACCCGCCACGGCCACCCTGGAGCCCGTACCCGGCGCACCGTTCGGTCCCGGGCACCCACTCTTAAGCACTCCCCCCCCGGCCTAAGCTCCATACTCCCGGCCCCTCTGCAGAACCAAACCGTTGGTCAACCCGAAACGATCTCCAACCGTTGGTCAACCCGAAAGTACTTCCAGCAGTTGGTCAACCCGAAAGTTTCTCCAGCCGTTGGTCAACCCCATCGACTTAGGTTCTGGAGCGTTCACTTCTCCAGCCGTTGGTCAACCCCATCGACTTAAGTTCTGGAGCGTTCACTTCTCCAGCCGTTGGTCAACCCCATCGACTTAGGTTCTGGAGCGGCAATAAATACGTAAGATAGCATTTAAAAACGTTTAAAAATAGATGCATTTGTTTAAAGCAAAGCATTTATTTACTTACCAGACTACAGTTGGGTTCATGTGAAACTGCAAAACACAAGCTTTACAATGATGTATCACACAGTCTGATTGGACTTTGTTTTGATTAAAAATTAAGAAATTTGTACATGCAACTTTACCATTGTGATTCACAGGCCTTGTGGCCTAAAACAGGCTCAACTGTAACTCTTCTCCTTCCTGTTAGGAACAACACACAGTAAAGTCACTAATTTGTCTGTAAAGTACACATACACACCTTTAATTTGATATAAAACAAAAGACAATAGCTTCAGATTTGACTGATATACACAGATTTTTGTACAGGCAATTTACCAAATAATTTACTGGCCTTTTGCAGTGACCTCAACAAGGCCGATTTGACCCCTGTTCCCTCGAGCTGTGAGTTACATACAACAATGAGCTTGGGTTCATGTGAAACTGCAAAACACAAGCATTACAATGATGTATCACACAATCTGATTGGACTTTGTTTTAATTAAAAATTAAGAAATTTGTACATGCAACTTTACCATTGTGATTCACAGGCCTTGTGGCCTAAAACAGGCTCAACTGTAACTCTTCTCCTTCCTGTTAGGAACAACACACAGTAAAGTCACTCATATGTCTGTAAAGTACACATACACACCTTTAATTTGATATAAAACAAAAGACAATAGCTTCAGATTTGACTGATATACAAAGATATTTGTACATGCAGTTTACCAAATGATTTACAGGCCTTTTGCAATGACCTCAACAAGGCCGATTTGACCCCTGTTCCATCGAGCTGTGAGTAACATACAACAATGAGCTTGGGTACCCGCGGCATCGTCAAGGTCACCAATACCACGGAGCGTCTACGACGCCCCGTTTCCCATATATCGGCCAATGAACTGCCGGGCGCCGTATCTCGGCCGGGGAAGGTCCGAAGGACTCGGGGCCGGGCTCGTCGGAAAGGTCTCGCCCGGGGCTTTCCGACGAGACCGACCGCGGGTCCGTGCGACCCCGGGGGCCCGAGATACTTCCGGTCGAAAATTCGAATTTCGTTACCGCGCTGCTCCGGCGCCCCGGGTCCGGGGCCTTCGCCCTTCGGGTGGGTGGCTCCGCCGCGGGGGGCCTTTCGAACGAGCCCACCCGCGCGTCCCTAGCCCTTTCCGGGGCCGAGATACGGCCGGCCACCGCGGGATTTTCCCACGGCCGTTTCTCGGGCGCCTCGGGTCCGGGGCCTTCGCCCTTCGGGTCGGCGGCTCCGCCCGAGGGGCCCTTTCCGAGGAGCCCTCCCTCGAGTCTCTGGCCCTTTCCCGTGCCGAGATACGGCGGATCGTCGCGGAATTTTCGCTCGTCCGGAGCTCCGGCGCCCCTAGCGTCCGCCTCGGAGGTCGCCCGGACGCGCGGCCGGTCTCGTTCGAAAGGTCCGTCGCGGGGCTTTCCGACGAGCCAGGCCTCGAGTCCGTGCGACCCCGCCCGCCGGAGATACGTCCTGTCGAAGCTCGCGGAGATTCCGACGGCCGTATCTCGGGCGCCCCGGGTCCGGGGCCTTCGCCCTTCGGGTCGGTCGCTCTGCCGGAGGGGGCCTTTCGATCGAGCCGACCCGCGAGCCTCTAGCCTCTTCCCCGGCCGAGATACGGCGGTCTATGCCCGGATTTTCCCACGTCCGTATCTCGGGCGCCCCGGATCCGGGGCCTTCGCCCTTCGGGTCGTTCGCTCTGCCGGAGGGGAGCTTTCGAACGAGCCTACCCGCGAGCCTCTAGCCCTTTCCCCGGCCGAGATACGGCGGTCCCTCCCCGGATTTTCCCAGGGGCGCAGCTCGGGCGCCTTTGCTCCGATCGACTCGCCCTTTGGGTCGGTTGCTCCACGCGAGGGGACCTTTCGAACGAGCCAACCCGCGAGCCTCTGGCCCTTTCCCCGGCCGAGATACAACGGTCCCCCCGCGGATTTTCCCACGGCCGCAGCTCGGGCGCCTTTGCTCGGATCGACTCGCCCTTTGGGTCGGTTGCTCCACCGGAGGGGACCTTTCCAACGAGGCGACCCGCGTCTCTCTAACCCCAAGCCCGGCAGAGATACGACGGTCCCTCCGCGGATTTTCCCACGGCCGCAGCTCGGGCGCCTTTGCTCGGATCGACTCGCCCTTTGAGTCGGTTGCTCCACTGGAGGGGACCTTTCCAACGAGCCAACCCGCTTCTCTCTAACCCTAAGCCCGGCCGAGATACGGGGTACCGCCGCCTGACCTTTAAACGGCCGTAACTCGGGCGCCTTTGCTCGGATACACTCGTCCCTCGGGTTGGTTGCTCTACCGGAGCGGCCCTTTCCAACGAGCCATCCCGCTTCTCTCTAACCCTAAGCCCGGCCGAGATACGGGGTACCACCGCCTGACCTTTAAACGGCCGTAACTCGGGCGCCTTTGCTCGGATAAACTCGTCCCTCGGGTCGGTTGCTCTACCGGAGCGGCCCTTTCCAACGAGCCATCCCGCTTCTCTCTAACCCTAAGCCCGGCCGAGATACGGGGTACCACCGCCTGACCTTTAAACGGCCGTGACTCGGGCGCCTTTGCTCGGATAAACTCGTCCCTCGGGTCGGTTGCTCTACCGGAGCGGCCCTTTCCAACGAGCCATCCCGCTTCTCTCTAACCCTAAGCCCGGCCGAGATACGGGGTACCACCGCCTGACCTTTAAACGGCCGTAACTCGGGCGCCTTTGCTCGGATAAACTCGTCCCTCGGGTCGGTTGCTCCACCGGAGCGGCCCTTTCCAACGAGCCAACCCGATTCTCTCTAACCCTTTCCCCGGCCGAGATACGACCCCGAGAACGGTGGCCCCTCTACCCGACCACAGTGCACCCGAGGCCGGCCTCGGACCCCCGAGGACGGTGGCCCCTCTACTCGACCACAGTGCACCCGAGGCCGGCCTCGGACCCCCGAGGACGGTGGCCCCTCTACCCGCCCACAGTGCACCCGAGGCCGGCCTCGGAACCCGCCACGGCCACCCTGGAGCCCGTACCCGGCGCATCGTTCGGTCCCGGGCACCCACTCTTAAGCACTCCCCCCCCGGCCTAAGCTCCATACTCCCGGCCCCTCTGGAGAACCAAACCGTTGGTCAACCCGAAACGATCTCCAACCGTTGGTCAACCCGAAAGTACTTCCAGCAGTTGGTCAACCCGAAAGTTTCTCCAGCCGTTGGTCAACCCCATCGACTTAGGTTCTGGAGCGTTCACTTCTCCAGCCGTTGGTCAACCCCATCGACTTAGGTTCTGGAGCGTTCACTTCTCCAGCCGTTGGTCAACCCCATCGACTTAGGTTCTGGAGCGGCAATAAATACGTAAGATAGCATTTAAAAACGTTTAAAAATAGATGCATTTGTTTAAAGCAAAGCATTTATTTACTTACCAGACTACAGTTGGGTTCATGTGAAACTGCAAAACACAAGCTTTACAATGATGTATCACACAGTCTGATTGGACTTTGTTTTGATTAAAAATTAAGAAATTTGTACATGCAACTTTACCATTGTGATTCACAGGCCTTGTGGCCTAAAACAGGCTCAACTGTAACTCTTCTCCTTCCTGTTAGGAACAACACACAGTAAAGTCACTCGTTTGTCTGTAAAGTACACATACACACCTTTAATTTGATATAAAACAAAAGACAATAGCTTCAGATTTGACTGATATACACAGATTTTTGTACAGGCAATTTACCAAATAATTTACTGGCCTTTTGCAATGACCTCAACAAGGCCGATTTGACCCCTGTTCCCTCGAGCTGTGAGTTACATACAACAATGAGCTTGGGTTCATGTGAAACTGCAAAACACAAGCATTACAATGATGTATCACACAATCTGATTGGACTTTGTTTTAATTAAAAATTAAGAAATTTGTACATGCAACTTTACCATTGTGATTCACAGGCCTTGTGGCCTAAAACAGGCTCAACTGTAACTCTTCTCCTTCCTGTTAGGAACAACACACAGTAAAGTCACTCATATGTCTGTAAAGTACACATACACACCTTTAATTTGATATAAAACAAAAGACAATAGCTTCAGATTTGACTGATATACAAAGATATTTGTACATGCAGTTTACCAAATGATTTACAGGCCTTTTGCAATGACCTCAACAAGGCCGATTTGACCCCTGTTCCATCGAGCTGTGAGTAACATACAACAATGAGCTTGGGTACCCGCGGCATCGTCAAGGTCACCAATACCACGGAGCGTCTACGACGCCCCGTTTCCCATATATCGGCCAATGAACTGCCGGGCGCCGTATCTCGGCCGGGGAAGGTCCGAAGGACTCGGGGCCGGGCTCGTCGGAAAGGTCTCGCCCGGGGCTTTCCGACGAGACCGACCGAGGGTCCGTGCGACCCCGGGGGCCCGAGAT
>NW_027394164.1:22500-30000 GCF_030506205.2 Paramisgurnus dabryanus | reverse complement strand
GTGCCCCGTATCTCGGCCGGGCTTAGGGTTAGAGAGACGAGGGTTGGCTCGTTGGAAAGGGCCGCTCCGGTAGAGCAACCGACCCAAAGGGCGAGTCGATCCGAGCAAAGGCGTCCGAGCTGCGGCCGTGGGAAAATCCGCGGAGGGACCGCCGTATCTCGGCCGGGCTTGGGGTTAGGGAGAAGCGGGTAGGCTCGTTCGAAAGGTCCCCTCGGGTGGAGCAACCGACCCAAAGGGCGAGTCGATCCGAGCAAAGGCGCCCGAGTTACGGCCGTTTAAAGGTCAGGCGGTGGTACCCCGTATCTCGGCCGGGCTTAGGGTTAGAGAGACGAGGGTTGGCTCGTTGGAAAGGTCCGCTCGGGTGGAGCAACAGACCCAAAGGGCGAGTCGATCCGAGCAAAGGCGCCCGAGCTGCGGCCGTTGGAAAATCCGGGGAGGGACCGCCGTATCTCGGCCGGGCTTAGGGTTAGAGAGAAGCGGGTTGGCTCGTTGGATAGGGCCGCTCCGGTAGAGCAACCGACCCGAAGGGCGAGTCGATCCGAGCAAAGGCGCCCGAGCTGCGGCCGTGGGAAAATCCGCGGAGGGACCGCCGTATCTCGGCCGGGCTTAGGGTTAGAGAGAAGCGGGTTGGCTCGTTGGATAGGGCCGCTCCGGTAGAGCAACCGACCCAAAGGGCGAGTCGATCCGAGCAAAGGCGCCCGTGCTGCGGCCGTGGGAAAATCCGCGGAGGGACCGCCGTATCTCGGCCGGGCTTAGGGTTAGAGAGACGAGGGTTGGCTCGTTGGATAGGGCCGCTCCGGTAGGGCAACCGACCCAAAGGGCGAGTCGATCCGAGCAAAGGCGCCCGTGCTGCGGCCGTGGGAAAATCCGGGGAGGGACCGCCGTATCTCGGCCGGGCTTAGGGTTAGAGAGACGAGGGTTGGCTCGTTGGATAGGGCCGCTCCGGTAGAGCAACCGACCCAAAGGGCGAGTCGATCCGAGCAAAGGCGCCCGTGCTGCGGCCGTGGGAAAATCCGGGGAGGGACCGCCGTATCTCGGCCGGGCTTAGGGTTAGAGAGACGAGGGTTGGCTCGTTGGATAGGGCCGCTCCGGTAGAGCAACCGACCCAAAGGGCGAGTCGATCCGAGCAAAGGCGCCCGTGCTGCGGCCGTGGGAAAATCCGGGGAGGGACCGCCGTATCTCGGCCGGGCTTAGGGTTAGAGAGACGAGGGTTGGCTCGTTGGATAGGGCCGCTCCGGTAGAGCAACCGACCCAAAGGGCGAGTCGATCCGAGCAAAGGCGCCCGTGCTGCGGCCGTGGGAAAATCCGGGGAGGGACCGCCGTATCTCGGCCGGGGAAAGGGTTAGAGAGACGAGGGTTGGCTCGTTGGATAGGGCCGCTCCGGTAGAGCAACCGACCCAAAGGGCGAGTCGATCCGAGCAAAGGCGCCCGTGCTGCGGCCGTGGGAAAATCCGGGGAGGGACCGCCGTATCTCGGCCGGGGAAAGGGCTAGAGGCTCGCGGGTAGGCTCGTTCGAAAGCTCCCCTCCGGCATAGCGACCGACCCGAAGGGCGAAGGCCCCGGACCCGAGGCGCCCGAGAAACGGCCGTGGGAAAATCCGGGCATAGACCGCCGTATCTCGGCCGGGGAAGGGGCTAGAGGCTCGCGGGTAGGCTCGTTCGAAAGGCCCCCTCCGGCGGAGCGACCGACCCAAAGGGCGAAGGCCCCGGACCCGAGGCGCCCGAGATACGGCCGCGGGAATTTCCGCGAGCTTCGACCGGACGTATCTCCGGCGGGCGGGGTCGCACGGACCCGAGGCCGGGCTCGTCGGAAAGCCCCGGGACGGACCTTTCGAACGAGACCGGCCGCGCGTCCGGGCGACCTCCGAGGCGGACGCTAGGGGCGCCGGAGCCCCGGACGAGCGAAAATTCCGCGACCACCCGCCCGTATCTCGGCCCGGGAAAGGGCCAGAGACTCGAGGGAGGGCTCGTTCGAAAGCTCCCCTCCGGCATAGCGACCGACCCGAAGGGCGAAGGCCCCGGACCCGAGGCGCCCGAGAAACGGCCGTGGGAAAATCCCGCGGGGGTAGGCCGTATCTCGGCCCCGGAAAGGGCTAGCGACGCGCGGGTGGGCTCGTTCGAAAGGCCCCCCGCGGAGGAGCCACCCACCCGAAGGGCGAAGGCCCCGGACCCGGGGCGCCGGAGCAGCGCGGTAACGAAATTCGAATTTTCGACCGGAAGTATCTCGGGCCCCCGGGGTCGCACGGACCCGCGGCCGGTCTCGTCGGAAAGCCCCGGGCGAGACCTTTCCGACGAGCCCGGCCCCGAGTCCGTAGGACCTTCCCCGGCCGAGATACGGCGCCCGGCAGTTCATTGGCCGATATCTCGGAAACGGGGCGTCGTAGACGCTCCGTGGTATTGGTGACCTTGACGATGCCGGGTCAGACGAGTCGGCCGCGGGCACGGGCCCGGGGGCGCCGGCCGCCAGAGTCGGGTGGCTCGCGCACTTCCAGGCGGGCCGCTCGCGCACCTCCAGGCACCCCGACCCACTCGCCGAGGCCGACCGAGGTGCGCCGTCCCGGCCGCGGACCGGTCGGGGTCCCCTCTCGAAAGGGCAGTAGTGTGAACAGGTGCCATCGGGTATATAGGGGAAGGGGTCCTCTCGAACCAGGCCTTCGAACCCGCGCGAGCCTAGCCCGGCAAGGCTCACCCTCCCCGGCCACGGGTTCGGCCTCCGTCCCCCTGGAGGTCCGGCACCTCCAGGGTCCCCGACCCTGCCTCCCCTGCCCGAGGGGAGGCCTCCGAGGCGGGCCTGACAGGGCGGCCCTCCCTCCTGGAAGTCCGGTTCCTCCAGGGTCCCCGACCCTGCCTCCCCTGCCCGAGGGGAGGCCTCCGAGGCGGGCCTGACAGGGCGGCCCTCCCTCCTGGAAGTATGGTTCCTCCAGGGCACGCGTCCCTACCTCCGTAGCCCAGATGGGTGACTCCGAGGCGGGCCTGACAGGGCGGCCCTCCCTCCTGGAAGTCCGGTTCCTCCAGGGCACACGTCCCTGCCTCCTTAGCCCAGAGAGGTGACTCCGAGGCGGGCCTGACAGGGCGGCCCTCCCTCCTGGAAGTCCGGTTCCTCCAGGGCACACGTCCCTACCTCCGTAGCCCAGATGGGTGACTCGAAAGCGGGCCTGACAGGGCGGCCCTCCCTCCTGGAAGTCTGGTTCCTCCAGGGCACACGTCCCTGCCTCCTTAGCCCAGAGAGGTGACTCCGAGGCGGGCCTGACAGGGCGGCCCTCCCTCCTGGAAGTCCGGTTCCTCCAGGGCACACGTCTCTGCCTCCTTAGCCCAGAGAGGTGACTCCGAGGCGGGCCTGACAGGGCGGCCCTCCCTCCTGGAAGTCCGGTTCCTCCAGGGCACACGTCCCTGCCTCCTTAGCCCAGAGAGGTGACTCCGAGGCGGGCCTGACAGGGCGGCCCTCCCTCCTGGAAGTCCGGTTCCTCCAGGGCACACGTCTCTGCCTCCTTAGCCCAGAGAGGTGACTCCGAGGCGGGCCTGACAGGGCGGCCCTCCCTCCTGGAAGTCCGGTTCCTCCAGGGCACACGTCCCTACCTCCGTAGCCCAGACGGGTGACTCGAAAGCGGGCCTGACAGGGCGGCCCTCCCTCCTGGAAGTCTGGTTCCTCCAGGGCACACGTCCCTGCCTCCTTAGCCCAGAGAGGTGACTCCGAGGCGGGCCTGACAGGGCGGCCCTCCCTCCTGGAAGTCCGTTTCCTCCAGGGCACACGTCCCTACCTCCGTAGCCCAGATGGGTGACTCGAAAGCGGGCCTGACAGGGCGGCCCTCCCTCCTGGAAGTCTGGTTCCTCCAGGGCACACGTCCCTACCTCCGTAGCCCAGATGGGTGACTCGAAAGCGGGCCTGACAGGGCGGCCCTCCCTCCTGGAAGTCTGGTTCCTCCAGGGCACGCGTCCCTGCCTCCGTAGCCCAGATGGGTGACTCCGAGGCGGGCCTGACAGGGCGGCCCTCCCTCCTGGAAGTCTGGTTCCTCCAGGGCACACGTCCCTACCTCCTTAGCCCAGATGGGTGACTCGAAAGCGGGCCTGACAGGGCGGCCCTCCCTCCTGGAAGTCTGGTTCCTCCAGGGCACACGTCCCTACCTCCTTAGCCCAGATGGGTGACTCCGAGGCGGGCCTGACAGGGCGGCCCTCCCTCCTGGAAGTCTGGTTCCTCCAGGGCACGCGTCCCTACCTCCTTAGCCCAGAGAGGTGACTCCGAGGCGGGCCTGACAGGGCGGCCCTCCCTCCTGGAAGTCTGGTTCCTCCAGGGCACACGTCCCTACCTCCTTAGCCCAGATGGGTGACTCGAAAGCGGGCCTGACAGGGCGGCCCTCCCTCCTGGAAGTCTGGTTCCTCCAGGGCACACGTCCCTACCTCCTTAGCCCAGATGGGTGACTCGAAATCGGGCCTGACAGGGCGGCCCTCCCTCCTGGAAGTCTGGTTCCTCCAGGGCACACGTCCCTACCTCCTTAGCCCAGATGGGTGACTCGAAATCGGGCCTGACAGGGCGGCCCTCCCTCCTGGAAGTCTGGTTCCTCCAGGGCACACGTCCCTACCTCCTTAGCCCAGATGGGTGACTCGAAAGCGGGCCTGACAGGGCGGCCCTCCCTCCTGGAAGTCTGGTTCCTCCAGGGCACACGTCCCTACCTCCTTAGCCCAGATGGGTGACTCCGAGGCGGGCCTGACAGGGCGGCCCTCCCTCCTGGAAGTCTGGTTCCTCCAGGGCACACGTCCCTACCTCCTTAGCCCAGAGAGGTGACTCCGAGGCGGGCCTGACAGGGCGGCCCTCCCTCCTGGAAGTCCGGTTCCTCCAGGGCACACGTCCCTACCTCCTTAGCCCAGATGGGTGACTCGAAATCGGGCCTGACAGGGCGGCCCTCCCTCCTGGAAGTCCGGTTCCTCCAGGGCACACGTCCCTACCTCCTTAGCCCAGATGGGTGACTCGAAATCGGGCCTGACAGGGCGGCCCTCCCTCCTGGAAGTCTGGTTCCTCCAGGGCACACGTCCCTACCTCCTTAGCCCAGATGGGTGACTCGAAAGCGGGCCTGACAGGGCGGCCCTCCCTCCTGGAAGTCTGGTTCCTCCAGGGCACACGTCCCTACCTCCTTAGCCCAGATGGGTGACTCGAAAGCGGGCCTGACAGGGCGGCCCTCCCTCCTGGAAGTCTGGTTCCTCCAGGGCACACGTCCCTACCTCCTTAGCCCAGATGGGTGACTCGAAATCGGGCCTGACAGGGCGGCCCTCCCTCCTGGAAGTCTGGTTCCTCCAGGGCACACGTCCCTACCTCCTTAGCCCAGATGGGTGACTCGAAAGCGGGCCTGACAGGGCGGCCCTCCCTCCTGGAAGTCTGGTTCCTCCAGGGCACACGTCCCTACCTCCTTAGCCCAGATGGGTGACTCGAAAGCGGGCCTGACAGGGCGGCCCTCCCTCCTGGAAGTCAGGTTCCTCCAGGGCACACGTCCCTACCTCCGTAGCCCAGAGTGGTGACTCGAAAGCGGACGCGGGAGGGTGTACGTGGCGCACCCCCAGGCCGAAGAGAGGTCTCGTGAGCGGACGCGAGGGTGTACGACAGAAGGCCTGGAAGTCTCTGACTTCCAGGGTCACCGACCCTACCTCATGAGCCCGAAGAGGTGACTCGAATGCGGACGCGGGGGTGTACGTGGCGCACCCCCAGGCCGAAGAGAGGTCTCGTGAGCGGACACGAGAAGTACGACAGAGGGCCTGGAAGCAAAAGCGGGTGACTCGTGCACTTCCAGAAAAGGCAAAAGCGGGTGACTCGTGCACTTCCATAAAGCCGAAAAGAGGTCTCGTGAGCGGACACGAGAAGTACGACAGAGGGCCTGGAGGTAAAAGCGGGTGACTCGTGCACTTCCAGGGTCTCCGACCTTACGGCGCCTTCCGACGCGGGCGCCTCCTCCCGGACGAGCCACGGGAAGGGCCCCTTCTCTCAAGGGGCGGTCGTTTGAACAGGTGCCATCGGGTATATAGGGATGGGTGCCTCGAAGTGGACCTCCAGCGTCCTCCCTCCCTGCGACAGATCCCAAGAAAGGTCTGTGCGCGTCGGTGTGCGATGAACGAAAAACCGTTAAAAGAACTGGAACGGTTGGAACGGACGAAGGGCGTCTGATGTGAGGCAGCGCCCCGGGCGAGTGTCGGCCGAAGGCTCACAATTAAAGAGCTCATACCCGAAAGATGGGAAAAAACGATCCGCCCTGGATCATCAAGGCTAATGCCTAAAAACTAAAGCTACCTTGGGTGATGGAACTCGGCTACGGCCGCAAAACGATCCGCCCTGGATCATCAAGGCTAATGCCTAAAAACTAAAGCTACCTTGGGTGATGGAACTCGGCTACGGCCGCAAAACGATCCGCCCTGGATCAAGGCTACGGCCTAAAAACGGCAAAAAAAGATCCAAAAGTCCCTGGATCAAGGCGCTTCGGCTTAAAACCTGTGAAAAGATCCGCCCTGGATCAAGGCTACGGCCTTAAAACTGCTCAAAAGATCCGCCCTGGATCAAGGCTACGGCCTTAAAACTGCTAAAAAGATCCTAAAGTCTCTGGATCTAGGCTACGGCCTCAAAGACACACGTGTTGTGAGAAAAGATCCGCCCTGGATCTCCAGGCTACGGCCTCAAAGGTTCGACCCGACCATATATGCTCAGACACGGGCGAACACAAAAGCGTAACAACCCCTGTTGGAACCGTCGAAGGATCTCGGCGTCGGCCGTAAAACGGAAACCCCCCGGTCGTCGGTACGCGTGTGGCGGTCGAGGGCCCCCGGCCGCCGGTCGGTCGGCGGGCGCGTGGATAGGTCTCCCGAGCGGTCAAGGAGTCCCGGAAGCCGGTCGGGCGAGCGGCCGGCCCCGGGGCACCCTACCCTCTCGGGCGCACCGACCCCACGCGTTTCGTCTCGGTCGGCGTCCGGGGTTCCGAGACACCCTTATGTATCTGTGTGACAGACGGAGTGGCACACCGTCTGCGGCGGGACAGGGCCGCCGACCGCGATGGAAGTCGAGTGTGGCGGCTTCCAGGGTCCAAGACCCTATAGACGGACGGAGTGGCGACCCGTCTGCGGCGGGCCAGGGCCGCCGACCGCGATGGAAGTCGAGTGGGGCGGCTTCCAGGGTCCAAGACCCTACAGACAGACGGAGTGGCGACCCGTCTGCGGCGGGCCAGGGCCGCCGACCGCGATGGAAGTCGAGTGGGGCGGCTTCCAGGGTCCAAGACCCTACAGACAGACGGAGTGGTGACCCGTCTGCGGCGGGACAGGGCCGCCGACCGTTACGGAAGTCGAGGGGGACGGCTTCCAGGGTCCAAGACCCTATCTGTGTGACAGACGAAGGTGCATCGTCTGGGGCGGGACAGGGCCGCCGACCGCTATGGAAGTCGAGTTGGGTTGCTCGTGAACTTCCAGGGTCCAAGACCCTCTCTTCGTGACCGACGAAGGTGCTCTGTCTGGGGCGGTACGGGGCCGCCGACCG
>NW_027394164.1:5000-12500 GCF_030506205.2 Paramisgurnus dabryanus | reverse complement strand
GAGAGACGCGGGTTGGCTCGTTGGAAAGGTCCCCTCCGGTGGAGCAACCGACCCAAAGGGCGAAGTCCTGGGACTTTGTGCGCCGGAGCTACGGGCGTTTAAAGGTCAGGCGGTGGTGCCCCGTATCTCGGCCGGGCTTAGGGTTAGAGAGACGAGGGTTGGCTCGTTGGAAAGGGCCGCTCCGGTAGAGCAACCGACCCAAAGGGCGAGTCGATCCGAGCAAAGGCGTCCGAGCTGCGGCCGTGGGAAAATCCGCGGAGGGACCGCCGTATCTCGGCCGGGCTTGGGGTTAGGGAGAAGCGGGTAGGCTCGTTCGAAAGGTCCCCTCGGGTGGAGCAACCGACCCAAAGGGCGAGTCGATCCGAGCAAAGGCGCCCGAGTTACGGCCGTTTAAAGGTCAGGCGGTGGTACCCCGTATCTCGGCCGGGCTTAGGGTTAGAGAGACGAGGGTTGGCTCGTTGGAAAGGTCCGCTCGGGTGGAGCAACAGACCCAAAGGGCGAGTCGATCCGAGCAAAGGCGCCCGAGCTGCGGCCGTTGGAAAATCCGGGGAGGGACCGCCGTATCTCGGCCGGGCTTAGGGTTAGAGAGAAGCGGGTTGGCTCGTTGGATAGGGCCGCTCCGGTAGAGCAACCGACCCGAAGGGCGAGTCGATCCGAGCAAAGGCGCCCGAGCTGCGGCCGTGGGAAAATCCGCGGAGGGACCGCCGTATCTCGGCCGGGCTTAGGGTTAGAGAGAAGCGGGTTGGCTCGTTGGATAGGGCCGCTCCGGTAGAGCAACCGACCCAAAGGGCGAGTCGATCCGAGCAAAGGCGCCCGTGCTGCGGCCGTGGGAAAATCCGCGGAGGGACCGCCGTATCTCGGCCGGGCTTAGGGTTAGAGAGACGAGGGTTGGCTCGTTGGATAGGGCCGCTCCGGTAGGGCAACCGACCCAAAGGGCGAGTCGATCCGAGCAAAGGCGCCCGTGCTGCGGCCGTGGGAAAATCCGGGGAGGGACCGCCGTATCTCGGCCGGGCTTAGGGTTAGAGAGACGAGGGTTGGCTCGTTGGATAGGGCCGCTCCGGTAGAGCAACCGACCCAAAGGGCGAGTCGATCCGAGCAAAGGCGCCCGTGCTGCGGCCGTGGGAAAATCCGGGGAGGGACCGCCGTATCTCGGCCGGGCTTAGGGTTAGAGAGACGAGGGTTGGCTCGTTGGATAGGGCCGCTCCGGTAGAGCAACCGACCCAAAGGGCGAGTCGATCCGAGCAAAGGCGCCCGTGCTGCGGCCGTGGGAAAATCCGGGGAGGGACCGCCGTATCTCGGCCGGGCTTAGGGTTAGAGAGACGAGGGTTGGCTCGTTGGATAGGGCCGCTCCGGTAGAGCAACCGACCCAAAGGGCGAGTCGATCCGAGCAAAGGCGCCCGTGCTGCGGCCGTGGGAAAATCCGGGGAGGGACCGCCGTATCTCGGCCGGGGAAAGGGTTAGAGAGACGAGGGTTGGCTCGTTGGATAGGGCCGCTCCGGTAGAGCAACCGACCCAAAGGGCGAGTCGATCCGAGCAAAGGCGCCCGTGCTGCGGCCGTGGGAAAATCCGGGGAGGGACCGCCGTATCTCGGCCGGGGAAAGGGCTAGAGGCTCGCGGGTAGGCTCGTTCGAAAGCTCCCCTCCGGCATAGCGACCGACCCGAAGGGCGAAGGCCCCGGACCCGAGGCGCCCGAGAAACGGCCGTGGGAAAATCCGGGCATAGACCGCCGTATCTCGGCCGGGGAAGGGGCTAGAGGCTCGCGGGTAGGCTCGTTCGAAAGGCCCCCTCCGGCGGAGCGACCGACCCAAAGGGCGAAGGCCCCGGACCCGAGGCGCCCGAGATACGGCCGCGGGAATTTCCGCGAGCTTCGACCGGACGTATCTCCGGCGGGCGGGGTCGCACGGACCCGAGGCCGGGCTCGTCGGAAAGCCCCGGGACGGACCTTTCGAACGAGACCGGCCGCGCGTCCGGGCGACCTCCGAGGCGGACGCTAGGGGCGCCGGAGCCCCGGACGAGCGAAAATTCCGCGACCACCCGCCCGTATCTCGGCCCGGGAAAGGGCCAGAGACTCGAGGGAGGGCTCGTTCGAAAGCTCCCCTCCGGCATAGCGACCGACCCGAAGGGCGAAGGCCCCGGACCCGAGGCGCCCGAGAAACGGCCGTGGGAAAATCCCGCGGGGGTAGGCCGTATCTCGGCCCCGGAAAGGGCTAGCGACGCGCGGGTGGGCTCGTTCGAAAGGCCCCCCGCGGAGGAGCCACCCACCCGAAGGGCGAAGGCCCCGGACCCGGGGCGCCGGAGCAGCGCGGTAACGAAATTCGAATTTTCGACCGGAAGTATCTCGGGCCCCCGGGGTCGCACGGACCCGCGGCCGGTCTCGTCGGAAAGCCCCGGGCGAGACCTTTCCGACGAGCCCGGCCCCGAGTCCGTAGGACCTTCCCCGGCCGAGATACGGCGCCCGGCAGTTCATTGGCCGATATCTCGGAAACGGGGCGTCGTAGACGCTCCGTGGTATTGGTGACCTTGACGATGCCGGGTCAGACGAGTCGGCCGCGGGCACGGGCCCGGGGGCGCCGGCCGCCAGAGTCGGGTGGCTCGCGCACTTCCAGGCGGGCCGCTCGCGCACCTCCAGGCACCCCGACCCACTCGCCGAGGCCGACCGAGGTGCGCCGTCCCGGCCGCGGACCGGTCGGGGTCCCCTCTCGAAAGGGCAGTAGTGTGAACAGGTGCCATCGGGTATATAGGGGAAGGGGTCCTCTCGAACCAGGCCTTCGAACCCGCGCGAGCCTAGCCCGGCAAGGCTCACCCTCCCCGGCCACGGGTTCGGCCTCCGTCCCCCTGGAGGTCCGGCACCTCCAGGGTCCCCGACCCTGCCTCCCCTGCCCGAGGGGAGGCCTCCGAGGCGGGCCTGACAGGGCGGCCCTCCCTCCTGGAAGTCCGGTTCCTCCAGGGTCCCCGACCCTGCCTCCCCTGCCCGAGGGGAGGCCTCCGAGGCGGGCCTGACAGGGCGGCCCTCCCTCCTGGAAGTATGGTTCCTCCAGGGCACGCGTCCCTACCTCCGTAGCCCAGATGGGTGACTCCGAGGCGGGCCTGACAGGGCGGCCCTCCCTCCTGGAAGTCCGGTTCCTCCAGGGCACACGTCCCTGCCTCCTTAGCCCAGAGAGGTGACTCCGAGGCGGGCCTGACAGGGCGGCCCTCCCTCCTGGAAGTCCGGTTCCTCCAGGGCACACGTCCCTACCTCCGTAGCCCAGATGGGTGACTCGAAAGCGGGCCTGACAGGGCGGCCCTCCCTCCTGGAAGTCTGGTTCCTCCAGGGCACACGTCCCTGCCTCCTTAGCCCAGAGAGGTGACTCCGAGGCGGGCCTGACAGGGCGGCCCTCCCTCCTGGAAGTCCGGTTCCTCCAGGGCACACGTCTCTGCCTCCTTAGCCCAGAGAGGTGACTCCGAGGCGGGCCTGACAGGGCGGCCCTCCCTCCTGGAAGTCCGGTTCCTCCAGGGCACACGTCCCTGCCTCCTTAGCCCAGAGAGGTGACTCCGAGGCGGGCCTGACAGGGCGGCCCTCCCTCCTGGAAGTCCGGTTCCTCCAGGGCACACGTCTCTGCCTCCTTAGCCCAGAGAGGTGACTCCGAGGCGGGCCTGACAGGGCGGCCCTCCCTCCTGGAAGTCCGGTTCCTCCAGGGCACACGTCCCTACCTCCGTAGCCCAGACGGGTGACTCGAAAGCGGGCCTGACAGGGCGGCCCTCCCTCCTGGAAGTCTGGTTCCTCCAGGGCACACGTCCCTGCCTCCTTAGCCCAGAGAGGTGACTCCGAGGCGGGCCTGACAGGGCGGCCCTCCCTCCTGGAAGTCCGTTTCCTCCAGGGCACACGTCCCTACCTCCGTAGCCCAGATGGGTGACTCGAAAGCGGGCCTGACAGGGCGGCCCTCCCTCCTGGAAGTCTGGTTCCTCCAGGGCACACGTCCCTACCTCCGTAGCCCAGATGGGTGACTCGAAAGCGGGCCTGACAGGGCGGCCCTCCCTCCTGGAAGTCTGGTTCCTCCAGGGCACGCGTCCCTGCCTCCGTAGCCCAGATGGGTGACTCCGAGGCGGGCCTGACAGGGCGGCCCTCCCTCCTGGAAGTCTGGTTCCTCCAGGGCACACGTCCCTACCTCCTTAGCCCAGATGGGTGACTCGAAAGCGGGCCTGACAGGGCGGCCCTCCCTCCTGGAAGTCTGGTTCCTCCAGGGCACACGTCCCTACCTCCTTAGCCCAGATGGGTGACTCCGAGGCGGGCCTGACAGGGCGGCCCTCCCTCCTGGAAGTCTGGTTCCTCCAGGGCACGCGTCCCTACCTCCTTAGCCCAGAGAGGTGACTCCGAGGCGGGCCTGACAGGGCGGCCCTCCCTCCTGGAAGTCTGGTTCCTCCAGGGCACACGTCCCTACCTCCTTAGCCCAGATGGGTGACTCGAAAGCGGGCCTGACAGGGCGGCCCTCCCTCCTGGAAGTCTGGTTCCTCCAGGGCACACGTCCCTACCTCCTTAGCCCAGATGGGTGACTCGAAATCGGGCCTGACAGGGCGGCCCTCCCTCCTGGAAGTCTGGTTCCTCCAGGGCACACGTCCCTACCTCCTTAGCCCAGATGGGTGACTCGAAATCGGGCCTGACAGGGCGGCCCTCCCTCCTGGAAGTCTGGTTCCTCCAGGGCACACGTCCCTACCTCCTTAGCCCAGATGGGTGACTCGAAAGCGGGCCTGACAGGGCGGCCCTCCCTCCTGGAAGTCTGGTTCCTCCAGGGCACACGTCCCTACCTCCTTAGCCCAGATGGGTGACTCCGAGGCGGGCCTGACAGGGCGGCCCTCCCTCCTGGAAGTCTGGTTCCTCCAGGGCACACGTCCCTACCTCCTTAGCCCAGAGAGGTGACTCCGAGGCGGGCCTGACAGGGCGGCCCTCCCTCCTGGAAGTCCGGTTCCTCCAGGGCACACGTCCCTACCTCCTTAGCCCAGATGGGTGACTCGAAATCGGGCCTGACAGGGCGGCCCTCCCTCCTGGAAGTCCGGTTCCTCCAGGGCACACGTCCCTACCTCCTTAGCCCAGATGGGTGACTCGAAATCGGGCCTGACAGGGCGGCCCTCCCTCCTGGAAGTCTGGTTCCTCCAGGGCACACGTCCCTACCTCCTTAGCCCAGATGGGTGACTCGAAAGCGGGCCTGACAGGGCGGCCCTCCCTCCTGGAAGTCTGGTTCCTCCAGGGCACACGTCCCTACCTCCTTAGCCCAGATGGGTGACTCGAAAGCGGGCCTGACAGGGCGGCCCTCCCTCCTGGAAGTCTGGTTCCTCCAGGGCACACGTCCCTACCTCCTTAGCCCAGATGGGTGACTCGAAATCGGGCCTGACAGGGCGGCCCTCCCTCCTGGAAGTCTGGTTCCTCCAGGGCACACGTCCCTACCTCCTTAGCCCAGATGGGTGACTCGAAAGCGGGCCTGACAGGGCGGCCCTCCCTCCTGGAAGTCTGGTTCCTCCAGGGCACACGTCCCTACCTCCTTAGCCCAGATGGGTGACTCGAAAGCGGGCCTGACAGGGCGGCCCTCCCTCCTGGAAGTCAGGTTCCTCCAGGGCACACGTCCCTACCTCCGTAGCCCAGAGTGGTGACTCGAAAGCGGACGCGGGAGGGTGTACGTGGCGCACCCCCAGGCCGAAGAGAGGTCTCGTGAGCGGACGCGAGGGTGTACGACAGAAGGCCTGGAAGTCTCTGACTTCCAGGGTCACCGACCCTACCTCATGAGCCCGAAGAGGTGACTCGAATGCGGACGCGGGGGTGTACGTGGCGCACCCCCAGGCCGAAGAGAGGTCTCGTGAGCGGACACGAGAAGTACGACAGAGGGCCTGGAAGCAAAAGCGGGTGACTCGTGCACTTCCAGAAAAGGCAAAAGCGGGTGACTCGTGCACTTCCATAAAGCCGAAAAGAGGTCTCGTGAGCGGACACGAGAAGTACGACAGAGGGCCTGGAGGTAAAAGCGGGTGACTCGTGCACTTCCAGGGTCTCCGACCTTACGGCGCCTTCCGACGCGGGCGCCTCCTCCCGGACGAGCCACGGGAAGGGCCCCTTCTCTCAAGGGGCGGTCGTTTGAACAGGTGCCATCGGGTATATAGGGATGGGTGCCTCGAAGTGGACCTCCAGCGTCCTCCCTCCCTGCGACAGATCCCAAGAAAGGTCTGTGCGCGTCGGTGTGCGATGAACGAAAAACCGTTAAAAGAACTGGAACGGTTGGAACGGACGAAGGGCGTCTGATGTGAGGCAGCGCCCCGGGCGAGTGTCGGCCGAAGGCTCACAATTAAAGAGCTCATACCCGAAAGATGGGAAAAAACGATCCGCCCTGGATCATCAAGGCTAATGCCTAAAAACTAAAGCTACCTTGGGTGATGGAACTCGGCTACGGCCGCAAAACGATCCGCCCTGGATCATCAAGGCTAATGCCTAAAAACTAAAGCTACCTTGGGTGATGGAACTCGGCTACGGCCGCAAAACGATCCGCCCTGGATCAAGGCTACGGCCTAAAAACGGCAAAAAAAGATCCAAAAGTCCCTGGATCAAGGCGCTTCGGCTTAAAACCTGTGAAAAGATCCGCCCTGGATCAAGGCTACGGCCTTAAAACTGCTCAAAAGATCCGCCCTGGATCAAGGCTACGGCCTTAAAACTGCTAAAAAGATCCTAAAGTCTCTGGATCTAGGCTACGGCCTCAAAGACACACGTGTTGTGAGAAAAGATCCGCCCTGGATCTCCAGGCTACGGCCTCAAAGGTTCGACCCGACCATATATGCTCAGACACGGGCGAACACAAAAGCGTAACAACCCCTGTTGGAACCGTCGAAGGATCTCGGCGTCGGCCGTAAAACGGAAACCCCCCGGTCGTCGGTACGCGTGTGGCGGTCGAGGGCCCCCGGCCGCCGGTCGGGCGGTGCGCGTGGATAGGTCTCCCGAGCGGTCAAGGAGTCCCGGAAGCCGGTCGGGCGAGCGGCCGGCCCCGGGGCACCCTACCCTCTCGGGCGCACCGACCCCACGCGTTTCGTCTCGGTCGGCGTCCGGGGTTCCGAGACACCCTTATGTATCTGTGTGACAGACGGAGTGGCACACCGTCTGCGGCGGGACAGGGCCGCCGACCGCGATGGAAGTCGAGTGTGGCGGCTTCCAGGGTCCAAGACCCTATAGACGGACGGAGTGGCGACCCGTCTGCGGCGGGCCAGGGCCGCCGACCGCGATGGAAGTCGAGTGGGGCGGCTTCCAGGGTCCAAGACCCTACAGACAGACGGAGTGGCGACCCGTCTGCGGCGGGCCAGGGCCGCCGACCGCGATGGAAGTCGAGTGGGGCGGCTTCCAGGGTCCAAGACCCTACAGACAGACGGAGTGGTGACCCGTCTGCGGCGGGACAGGGCCGCCGACCGTTACGGAAGTCGAGGGGGACGGCTTCCAGGGTCCAAGACCCTATCTGTGTGACAGACGAAGGTGCATCGTCTGGGGCGGGACAGGGC
>NW_027394163.1:17500-25000 GCF_030506205.2 Paramisgurnus dabryanus | reverse complement strand
GGCCGGGGGCCCTCGACCGCCACACGCGTACCGACGACCGGGGGGTTTCCGTTTTACGGCCGACGCCGAGATCCTTCGACGGTTCCAACATGGGTTGTTACGCTTTTGTGTTCGCCCGTGTCTGAGCATATATGGTCGGGTCGAACCTTTGAGGCCGTAGCCTGGAGATCCAGGGCGGATCTTATCTCACAACACGTGTGTCTTTGAGGCCGTAGCCTAGATCCAGAGACTTTAGGATCTTTTTAGCAGTTTTAAGGCCGTAGCCTTGATCCAGGGCGGATCTTTTGAGCAGCTTTAAGGCCGTAGCCTTGATCCAGGGCGGATCTTTTCACAGGTTTTAAGCCGAAGCGCCTTGATCCAGGGACTTTTGGATCTTTTTTTGCCGTTTTTAGGCCGTAGCCTTGATCCAGGGCGGATCGTTTTGCGGCCGTAGCCGAGTTCCATCACCCAAGGTAGCTTTAGTTTTTAGGCATTAGCCTTGATGATCCAGGGCGGATCGTTTTGCGGCCGTAGCCGAGTTCCATCACCCAAGGTAGCTTTAGTTTTTAGGCATTAGCCTTGATATGATCCAGGCCGGATCTTTCCGCCTAGGCGGCATGCGGATATGGGTTACCCGTCTTTCGACACTCGCCCGGGGCGCTGCCTCACATCAGACGCCCTTCGTCCGTTCCAACCGTTCCAGTTCTTTTAACGGTTTTTCGTTCATCGCACACCGACGCGCACAGACCTTTCTTGGGATCTGCCGCAGGGAGGGAGGACGCTGGAGGTCCACTTTCGAAGCAACCCATCCCTATATACCCGATGGCACCTGTTCAAACGACCGCCCCTTGAGAGAAGGGGCCCTTCCCGTGGCTCGTCCGGGAGGAGGCGCCCGCGTCGGAAGGCGCCGTAAGGTCGGAGACCCTGGAAGTGCACGAGTCACCCGCTTTTACCTCCAGGCCCTCTGTCGTACTTCTCGTGTCCGCTCACGAGACCTCGTTTCGGCTTTATGGAAGTGCACGAGTCACCCGCTTTTGCCTTTTCTGGAAGTGCACGAGTCACCCGCTTTTGCTTCCAGGCCCTCTGTCGTACTTCTCGTGTCCGCTCACGAGACCTCTCTTCGGCCTGGGGGTGCGCCACGTACACCCCCGCGTCCGCATTCGAGTCACCTCTTCGGGCTCATGAGGTAGGGTCGGTGACCCTGGAAGTCAGAGACTTCCAGGCCTTCTGTCGTACACCCTCGCGTCCGCTCACGAGACCTCTCTTCGGCCTGGGGGTGCGCCACGTACACCCTCCCGCGTCCGCTTTCGAGTCACCCATCTGGGCTACGGAGGTAGGGACGTGTGCCCTGGAAGAACCAGACTTCCAGGAGGGAGGGCCGCCCTGTCAGGCCCGCTTTCGAGTCACCCATCTGGGCTACGGAGGTAGGGACGGGTGCCCTGGAGGAACCAGACTTCCAGGAGGGAGGGCCGCCCTGTCAGGCCCGCTTTCGAGTCACCCATCTGGGCTACGGAGGTAGGGACGGGTGCCCTGGAGGAACCAGACTTCCAGGAGGGAGGGCCGCCCTGTCAGGCCCGCTTTCGAGTCACCCATCTGGGCTACGGAGGTAGGGACGTGTGCCCCGGAGGAACCGGACTTCCAGGAGGGAGGGCCGCCCTGTCAGGCCCGCCTCGGAGTCACCTCTCTGGGCTAAGGAGGCAGGGACGTGTGCCCTGGAGGAACCAGACTTCCAGGAGGGAGGGCCGCCCTGTCAGGCCCGCTTTCGAGTCACCCATCTGGGCTACGGAGGTGGGGACGGGTGCCCTGGAGGAACCAGACTTCCAGGAGGGAGGGCCGCCCTGTCAGGCCCGCCTCGGAGTCACCTCTCTGGGCTAAGGAGGCAGGGACGTGTGCCCTGGAGGAACCAGACTTCCAGGAGGGAGGGCCGCCCTGTCAGGCCCGCTTTCGAGTCACCCATCTGGGCTACGGAGGTGGGGACGGGTGCCCTGGAGGAACCAGACTTCCAGGAGGGAGGGCCGCCCTGTCAGGCCCGCCTCGGAGTCACCTCTCTGGGCTAAGGAGGCAGGGACGTGTGCCCTGGAGGAACCAGACTTCCAGGAGGGAGGGCCGCCCTGTCAGGCCCGCCTCGGAGTCACCTCTCTGGGCTAAGGAGGCAGGGACGTGTGCCCTGGAGGAACCAGACTTCCAGGAGGGAGGGCCGCCCTGTCAGGCCCGCTTTCGAGTCACCCATCTGGGCTACGGAGGTAGGGACGTGTGCCCTGGATGAACCGGACTTCCAGGAGGGAGGGCCGCCCTGTCAGGCCCGCTTTCGAGTCACCCATCCGGGCTACGGAGGTAGGGACGTGTGCCCTGGAGGAACCAGACTTCCAGGAGGGAGGGCCGCCCTGTCAGGCCCGCCTCGGAGTCACCTCTCTGGGCTAAGGAGGCAGGGACGTGTGCCCTGGAGGAACCAGACTTCCAGGAGGGAGGGCCGCCCTGTCAGGCCCGCCTCGGAGTCACCTCTCTGGGCTAAGGAGGCAGGGACGTGTGCCCTGGATGAACCGGACTTCCAGGAGGGAGGGCCGCCCTGTCAGGCCCGCTTTCGAGTCACCCATCTGGGCTACGGAGGTAGGGACGTGTGCCCTGGAGGAACCAGACTTCCAGGAGGGAGGGCCGCCCTGTCAGGCCCGCCTCGGAGTCACCTCTCTGGGCTAAGGAGGCAGGGACGTGTGCCCTGGATGAACCGGACTTCCAGGAGGGAGGGCCGCCCTGTCAGGCCCGCTTTCGAGTCACCCATCTGGGCTACGGAGGTAGGGACGTGTGCCCTGGAGGAACCAGACTTCCAGGAGGGAG
Organism: Paramisgurnus dabryanus; assembly: GCF_030506205.2. Lineage (NCBI taxonomy): Eukaryota > Metazoa > Chordata > Actinopteri > Cypriniformes > Cobitidae > Paramisgurnus > Paramisgurnus dabryanus. The sequence continues at coordinate 22,189 of NW_027394163.1, read as the reverse complement.
GGCCGCCCTGTCAGGCCCGCCTCGGAGTCACCTCTCTGGGCTAAGGAGGCAGGGACGTGTGCCCTGGAGGAACCGGACTTCCAGGAGGGAGGGCCGCCCTGTCAGGCCCGCTTTCGAGTCACCCATCTGGGCTACGGAGGTAGGGACGTGTGCCCCGGAGGAACCAGACTTCCAGGAGGGAGGGCCGCCCTGTCAGGCCCGCCTCGGAGTCACCTCTCTGGGCTAAGGAGGCAGGGACGTGTGCCCTGGAGGAACCGGACTTCCAGGAGGGAGGGCCGCCCTGTCAGGCCCGCTTTCGAGTCACCCATCTGGGCTACGGAGGTAGGGACGGGTGCCCCGGAGGAACCAGACTTCCAGGAGGGAGGGCCGCCCTGTCAGGCCCGCCTCGGAGTCACCTCTCTGGGCTAAGGAGGCAGGGACGTGTGCCCTGGAGGAACCGGACTTCCAGGAGGGAGGGCCGCCCTGTCAGGCCCGCTATCGAGTCACCCATCTGGGCTACGGAGGTGGGGACGTGTGCCCTGGAGGAACCAGACTTCCAGGAGGGAGGGCCGCCCTGTCAGGCCCGCCTCGGAGTCACCTCTCTGGGCTACGGAGGTAGGGACGTGTGCCCTGGAGGAACCGGACTTCCAGGAGGGAGGGCCGCCCTGTCAGGCCCGCCTCGGAGGCCTCCCCTCGGGCAGGGGAGGCAGGGTCGGGGACCCTGGAGGAACCGGACTTCCAGGAGGGAGGGCCGCCCTGTCAGGCCCGCCTCGGAGGCCTCCCCTCGGGCAGGGGAGGCAGGGTCGGGGACCCTGGAGGTGCCGGACCTCCAGGGGGACGGAGGCCGAACCCGTGGCCGGGGAGGGTGAGCCTTGCCGGGCTAGGCTCGCGCGGGTTCGAAGGCCTGGTTCGAGAGGACCCCTTCCCCTATATACCCGATGGCACCTGTTCACACTACTGCCCTTTCGAGAGGGGACCCCGACCGGTCCGCGGCCGGGACGGCGCACCTCGGTCGGCCTCGGCGAGTGGGTCGGGGTGCCTGGAGGTGCGCGAGCGGCCCGCCTGGAAGTGCGCGAGCCACCCGACTCTGGCGGCCGGCGCCCCCGGGCCCGTGCCCGCGGCCGACTCGTCTGACCCGGCATCGTCAAGGTCACCAATACCACGGAGCGTCTACGACGCCCCGTTTCCGAGATATCGGCCAATGAACTGCCGGGCGCCGTATCTCGGCCGGGGAAGGTCCTACGGACTCGGGGCCGGGCTCGTCGGAAAGGTCTCGCCCGGGGCTTTCCGACGAGACCGGCCGCGGGTCCGTGCGACCCCGGGGGCCCGAGATACTTCCGGTCGAAAATTCGAATTTCGTTACCGCGCTGCTCCGGCGCCCCGGGTCCGGGGCCTTCGCCCTTCGGGTGGGTGGCTCCTCCGCGGGGGGCCTTTCGAACGAGCCCACCCGCGCGTCGCTAGCCCTTTCCGGGGCCGAGATACGGCCTACCCCCGCGGGATTTTCCCACGGCCGTTTCTCGGGCGCCTCGGGTCCGGGGCCTTCGCCCTTCGGGTCGGTCGCTATGCCGGAGGGGAGCTTTCGAACGAGCCCTCCCTCGAGTCTCTGGCCCTTTCCCGGGCCGAGATACGGGCGGGTGGTCGCGGAATTTTCGCTCGTCCGGGGCTCCGGCGCCCCTAGCGTCCGCCTCGGAGGTCGCCCGGACGCGCGGCCGGTCTCGTTCGAAAGGTCCGTCCCGGGGCTTTCCGACGAGCCCGGCCTCGGGTCCGTGCGACCCCGCCCGCCGGAGATACGTCCGGTCGAAGCTCGCGGAAATTCCCGCGGCCGTATCTCGGGCGCCTCGGGTCCGGGGCCTTCGCCCTTTGGGTCGGTCGCTCCGCCGGAGGGGGCCTTTCGAACGAGCCTACCCGCGAGCCTCTAGCCCCTTCCCCGGCCGAGATACGGCGGTCTGTGCCCGGATTTTCCCACGGCCGTTTCTCGGGCGCCTCGGGTCCGGGGCCTTCGCCCTTCGGGTCGGTCGCTATGCCGGAGGGGAGCTTTCGAACGAGCCTACCCGCGAGCCTCTAGCCCTTTCCCCGGCCGAGATACGGCGGTCTGTGCCCGGATTTTCCCACGGCCGTTTCTCGGGCGCCTCGGGTCCGGGGCCTTCGCCCTTCGGGTCGGTCGCTATGCCGGAGGGGGGCTTTCGAACGAGCCTACCCGCGAGCCTCTAGCCCTTTCCCCGGCCGAGATACGGCGGTCCCTCCCCGGATTTTCCCACGGCCGTTTCTCGGGCGCCTCGGGTCCGGGGCCTTCGCCCTTCGGGTCGGTCGCTATGCCGGAGGGGAGCTTTCGAACGAGCCTACCCGCGAGCCTCTAGCCCTTTCCCCGGCCGAGATACGGCGGTCTGTGCCCGGATTTTCCCACGGCCGTTTCTCGGGCGCCTCGGGTCCGGGGCCTTCGCCCTTCGGGTCGGTCGCTATGCCGGAGGGGGGCTTTCGAACGAGCCTACCCGCGAGCCTCTAGCCCTTTCCCCGGCCGAGATACGGCGGTCCCTCCCCGGATTTTCCCACGGCCGTTTCTCGGGCGCCTCGGGTCCGGGGCCTTCGCCCTTCGGGTCGGTCGCTATGCCGGAGGGGAGCTTTCGAACGAGCCTACCCGCGAGCCTCTAGCCCTTTCCCCGGCCGAGATACGGCGGTCTGTGCCCGGATTTTCCCACGGCCGTTTCTCGGGCGCCTCGGGTCCGGGGCCTTCGCCCTTCGGGTCGGTCGCTATGCCGGAGGGGGGCTTTCGAACGAGCCTACCCGCGAGCCTCTAGCCCTTTCCCCGGCCGAGATACGGCGGTCCCTCCCCGGATTTTCCCACGGACGCAGCACGGGCGCCTTTGCTCGGATCGACTCGCCCTTTGGGTCGGTCGCTCCACGCGAGGGGACCTTTCGAACGAGCCTACCCGCGAGCCTCTAGCCCTTTCCCCGGCCGAGATACGGCGGTCCCTCCCCGGATTTTCCCACGGCCGCAGCTCGGGCGCCCTTGCTCGGATCGACTCGCCCTTCGGGTCGGTTGCTCTACCGGAGCGGCCCTATCCAACGAGCCAACCCGCTTCTCTCTAACCCTAAGCCCGGCCGAGATACGGCGGTCCCTCCGCGGATTTTCCCACGGCCGCAGCTCGGGCGCCTTTGCTCGGATCGACTCGCCCTTTGGGTCGGTTGCTCTACCGGAGCGGCCCTATCCAACGAGCCAACCCTCGTCTCTCTAACCCTAAGCCCGGCCGAGATACGGCGGTCCCTCCGCGGATTTTCCCACGGCCGCAGCTCGGGCGCCTTTGCTCGGATGAACTCGCCCTTTGGGTCGGTTGCTCTACCCGAGCGGACCTTTCCAACGAGCCAACCCTCGTCTCTCTAACCCCAAGCCCGGCCGAGATACGGGGTACCACCGCCTGACCTTTAAACGGCCGTAACTCGGGCGCCTTTGCTCGGATCGACTCGCCCTTTGGGTCGGTTGCTCTACCGGAGCGGCCCTATCCAACGAGCCAACCCTCGTCTCTCTAACCCTAAGCCCGGCCGAGATACGGGGTACCACCGCCTGACCTTTAAACGGCCGTAACTCGGGCGCCTTTGCTCGGATCGACTCGCCCTTTGGGTCGGTTGCTCCACCCGAGGGGACCTTTCCAACGAGCCAACCCTCGTCTCTCTAACCCTAAGCCCGGCCGAGATACGGGGTACCACCGCCTGACCTTTAAACGGCCGTAACTCGGGCGCATTTGCTCGGATCGACTCGCCCTTTGGGTCGGTTGCTCCACCCGAGGGGACCTTTCCAACGAGCCAACCCTCGTCTCTCTAACCCTAAGCCCGGCCGAGATACGGGGTACCACCGCCTGACCTTTAAACGGCCGTAACTCGGGCGCATTTGCTCGGATCGACTCGCCCTTTGGGTCGGTTGCTCTACCCGAGGGGACCTTTCGAACGAGCCTACCCGCTTCTCCCTAACCCCAAGCCCGGCCGAGATACGGCGGTCCCTCCGCGGATTTTCCCACGGCCGCAGCTCGGACGCCCTTGCTCGGATCGACTCGCCCTTTGGGTCGGTTGCTCTACCGGAGCGGCCCTTTCCAACGAGCCAACCCTCGTCTCTCTAACCCTAAGCCCGGCCGAGATACGGGGCACCACCGCCTGACCTTTAAACGCCCGTAGCTCCGGCGCACAAAGTCCCAGGACTTCGCCCTTTGGGTCGGTTGCTCCACCGGAGGGGACCTTTCCAACGAGCCAACCCTCGTCTCTCTAACCCTAAGCCCGGCCGAGATACGGGGTACCACCGCCTGACCTTTAAACGGCCGTAACTCGGGCGCCTTTGCTCGGATCGACTCGCCCTTTGGGTCGGTTGCTCCACCCGAGGGGACCTTTCGAACGAGCCTACCCGCTTCTCCCTAACCCCAAGCCCGGCCGAGATACGGCGGTCCCTCCGCGGATTTTCCCACGGCCGCAGCTCGGACGCCCTTGCTCGGATCGACTCGCCCTTTGGGTCGGTTGCTCTACCGGAGCGGCCCTTTCCAACGAGCCAACCCTCGTCTCTCTAACCCTAAGCCCGGCCGAGATACGGGGCACCACCGCCTGACCTTTAAACGCCCGTAGCTCCGGCGCACAAAGTCCCAGGACTTCGCCCTTTGGGTCGGTTGCTCCACCGGAGGGGACCTTTCCAACGAGCCAACCCGCGTCTCTCTAACCCCAAGCCCGGCCGAG
>NW_027394163.1:0-7500 GCF_030506205.2 Paramisgurnus dabryanus | reverse complement strand
AGACGAAACGCGTGGGGTCGGTGCGCCCGAGAGGGTAGGGTGCCCCGGGGCCGGCCGCTCGCCCGACCGGCTTCCGGGACTCCTTGACCGCTCGGGAGACCTATCCACGCGCCCGCCCGACCGGCGGCCGGGGGCCCTCGACCGCCACACGCGTACCGACGACCGGGGGGTTTCCGTTTTACGGCCGACGCCGAGATCCTTCGACGGTTCCAACATGGGTTGTTACGCTTTTGTGTTCGCCCGTGTCTGAGCATATATGGTCGGGTCGAACCTTTGAGGCCGTAGCCTGGAGATCCAGGGCGGATCTTATCTCACAACACGTGTGTCTTTGAGGCCGTAGCCTAGATCCAGAGACTTTAGGATCTTTTTAGCAGTTTTAAGGCCGTAGCCTTGATCCAGGGCGGATCTTTTGAGCAGCTTTAAGGCCGTAGCCTTGATCCAGGGCGGATCTTTTCACAGGTTTTAAGCCGAAGCGCCTTGATCCAGGGACTTTTGGATCTTTTTTTGCCGTTTTTAGGCCGTAGCCTTGATCCAGGGCGGATCGTTTTGCGGCCGTAGCCGAGTTCCATCACCCAAGGTAGCTTTAGTTTTTAGGCATTAGCCTTGATGATCCAGGGCGGATCGTTTTGCGGCCGTAGCCGAGTTCCATCACCCAAGGTAGCTTTAGTTTTTAGGCATTAGCCTTGATATGATCCAGGCCGGATCTTTCCGCCTAGGCGGCATGCGGATATGGGTTACCCGTCTTTCGACACTCGCCCGGGGCGCTGCCTCACATCAGACGCCCTTCGTCCGTTCCAACCGTTCCAGTTCTTTTAACGGTTTTTCGTTCATCGCACACCGACGCGCACAGACCTTTCTTGGGATCTGCCGCAGGGAGGGAGGACGCTGGAGGTCCACTTTCGAAGCAACCCATCCCTATATACCCGATGGCACCTGTTCAAACGACCGCCCCTTGAGAGAAGGGGCCCTTCCCGTGGCTCGTCCGGGAGGAGGCGCCCGCGTCGGAAGGCGCCGTAAGGTCGGAGACCCTGGAAGTGCACGAGTCACCCGCTTTTACCTCCAGGCCCTCTGTCGTACTTCTCGTGTCCGCTCACGAGACCTCGTTTCGGCTTTATGGAAGTGCACGAGTCACCCGCTTTTGCCTTTTCTGGAAGTGCACGAGTCACCCGCTTTTGCTTCCAGGCCCTCTGTCGTACTTCTCGTGTCCGCTCACGAGACCTCTCTTCGGCCTGGGGGTGCGCCACGTACACCCCCGCGTCCGCATTCGAGTCACCTCTTCGGGCTCATGAGGTAGGGTCGGTGACCCTGGAAGTCAGAGACTTCCAGGCCTTCTGTCGTACACCCTCGCGTCCGCTCACGAGACCTCTCTTCGGCCTGGGGGTGCGCCACGTACACCCTCCCGCGTCCGCTTTCGAGTCACCCATCTGGGCTACGGAGGTAGGGACGTGTGCCCTGGAAGAACCAGACTTCCAGGAGGGAGGGCCGCCCTGTCAGGCCCGCTTTCGAGTCACCCATCTGGGCTACGGAGGTAGGGACGGGTGCCCTGGAGGAACCAGACTTCCAGGAGGGAGGGCCGCCCTGTCAGGCCCGCTTTCGAGTCACCCATCTGGGCTACGGAGGTAGGGACGGGTGCCCTGGAGGAACCAGACTTCCAGGAGGGAGGGCCGCCCTGTCAGGCCCGCTTTCGAGTCACCCATCTGGGCTACGGAGGTAGGGACGTGTGCCCCGGAGGAACCGGACTTCCAGGAGGGAGGGCCGCCCTGTCAGGCCCGCCTCGGAGTCACCTCTCTGGGCTAAGGAGGCAGGGACGTGTGCCCTGGAGGAACCAGACTTCCAGGAGGGAGGGCCGCCCTGTCAGGCCCGCTTTCGAGTCACCCATCTGGGCTACGGAGGTGGGGACGGGTGCCCTGGAGGAACCAGACTTCCAGGAGGGAGGGCCGCCCTGTCAGGCCCGCCTCGGAGTCACCTCTCTGGGCTAAGGAGGCAGGGACGTGTGCCCTGGAGGAACCAGACTTCCAGGAGGGAGGGCCGCCCTGTCAGGCCCGCTTTCGAGTCACCCATCTGGGCTACGGAGGTGGGGACGGGTGCCCTGGAGGAACCAGACTTCCAGGAGGGAGGGCCGCCCTGTCAGGCCCGCCTCGGAGTCACCTCTCTGGGCTAAGGAGGCAGGGACGTGTGCCCTGGAGGAACCAGACTTCCAGGAGGGAGGGCCGCCCTGTCAGGCCCGCCTCGGAGTCACCTCTCTGGGCTAAGGAGGCAGGGACGTGTGCCCTGGAGGAACCAGACTTCCAGGAGGGAGGGCCGCCCTGTCAGGCCCGCTTTCGAGTCACCCATCTGGGCTACGGAGGTAGGGACGTGTGCCCTGGATGAACCGGACTTCCAGGAGGGAGGGCCGCCCTGTCAGGCCCGCTTTCGAGTCACCCATCCGGGCTACGGAGGTAGGGACGTGTGCCCTGGAGGAACCAGACTTCCAGGAGGGAGGGCCGCCCTGTCAGGCCCGCCTCGGAGTCACCTCTCTGGGCTAAGGAGGCAGGGACGTGTGCCCTGGAGGAACCAGACTTCCAGGAGGGAGGGCCGCCCTGTCAGGCCCGCCTCGGAGTCACCTCTCTGGGCTAAGGAGGCAGGGACGTGTGCCCTGGATGAACCGGACTTCCAGGAGGGAGGGCCGCCCTGTCAGGCCCGCTTTCGAGTCACCCATCTGGGCTACGGAGGTAGGGACGTGTGCCCTGGAGGAACCAGACTTCCAGGAGGGAGGGCCGCCCTGTCAGGCCCGCCTCGGAGTCACCTCTCTGGGCTAAGGAGGCAGGGACGTGTGCCCTGGATGAACCGGACTTCCAGGAGGGAGGGCCGCCCTGTCAGGCCCGCTTTCGAGTCACCCATCTGGGCTACGGAGGTAGGGACGTGTGCCCTGGAGGAACCAGACTTCCAGGAGGGAGGGGCCGCCCTGTCAGGCCCGCCTCGGAGTCACCTCTCTGGGCTAAGGAGGCAGGGACGTGTGCCCTGGAGGAACCGGACTTCCAGGAGGGAGGGCCGCCCTGTCAGGCCCGCTTTCGAGTCACCCATCTGGGCTACGGAGGTAGGGACGTGTGCCCCGGAGGAACCAGACTTCCAGGAGGGAGGGCCGCCCTGTCAGGCCCGCCTCGGAGTCACCTCTCTGGGCTAAGGAGGCAGGGACGTGTGCCCTGGAGGAACCGGACTTCCAGGAGGGAGGGCCGCCCTGTCAGGCCCGCTTTCGAGTCACCCATCTGGGCTACGGAGGTAGGGACGGGTGCCCCGGAGGAACCAGACTTCCAGGAGGGAGGGCCGCCCTGTCAGGCCCGCCTCGGAGTCACCTCTCTGGGCTAAGGAGGCAGGGACGTGTGCCCTGGAGGAACCGGACTTCCAGGAGGGAGGGCCGCCCTGTCAGGCCCGCTATCGAGTCACCCATCTGGGCTACGGAGGTGGGGACGTGTGCCCTGGAGGAACCAGACTTCCAGGAGGGAGGGCCGCCCTGTCAGGCCCGCCTCGGAGTCACCTCTCTGGGCTACGGAGGTAGGGACGTGTGCCCTGGAGGAACCGGACTTCCAGGAGGGAGGGCCGCCCTGTCAGGCCCGCCTCGGAGGCCTCCCCTCGGGCAGGGGAGGCAGGGTCGGGGACCCTGGAGGAACCGGACTTCCAGGAGGGAGGGCCGCCCTGTCAGGCCCGCCTCGGAGGCCTCCCCTCGGGCAGGGGAGGCAGGGTCGGGGACCCTGGAGGTGCCGGACCTCCAGGGGGACGGAGGCCGAACCCGTGGCCGGGGAGGGTGAGCCTTGCCGGGCTAGGCTCGCGCGGGTTCGAAGGCCTGGTTCGAGAGGACCCCTTCCCCTATATACCCGATGGCACCTGTTCACACTACTGCCCTTTCGAGAGGGGACCCCGACCGGTCCGCGGCCGGGACGGCGCACCTCGGTCGGCCTCGGCGAGTGGGTCGGGGTGCCTGGAGGTGCGCGAGCGGCCCGCCTGGAAGTGCGCGAGCCACCCGACTCTGGCGGCCGGCGCCCCCGGGCCCGTGCCCGCGGCCGACTCGTCTGACCCGGCATCGTCAAGGTCACCAATACCACGGAGCGTCTACGACGCCCCGTTTCCGAGATATCGGCCAATGAACTGCCGGGCGCCGTATCTCGGCCGGGGAAGGTCCTACGGACTCGGGGCCGGGCTCGTCGGAAAGGTCTCGCCCGGGGCTTTCCGACGAGACCGGCCGCGGGTCCGTGCGACCCCGGGGGCCCGAGATACTTCCGGTCGAAAATTCGAATTTCGTTACCGCGCTGCTCCGGCGCCCCGGGTCCGGGGCCTTCGCCCTTCGGGTGGGTGGCTCCTCCGCGGGGGGCCTTTCGAACGAGCCCACCCGCGCGTCGCTAGCCCTTTCCGGGGCCGAGATACGGCCTACCCCCGCGGGATTTTCCCACGGCCGTTTCTCGGGCGCCTCGGGTCCGGGGCCTTCGCCCTTCGGGTCGGTCGCTATGCCGGAGGGGAGCTTTCGAACGAGCCCTCCCTCGAGTCTCTGGCCCTTTCCCGGGCCGAGATACGGGCGGGTGGTCGCGGAATTTTCGCTCGTCCGGGGCTCCGGCGCCCCTAGCGTCCGCCTCGGAGGTCGCCCGGACGCGCGGCCGGTCTCGTTCGAAAGGTCCGTCCCGGGGCTTTCCGACGAGCCCGGCCTCGGGTCCGTGCGACCCCGCCCGCCGGAGATACGTCCGGTCGAAGCTCGCGGGAAATTCCCGCGGCCGTATCTCGGGCGCCTCGGGTCCGGGGCCTTCGCCCTTTGGGTCGGTCGCTCCGCCGGAGGGGGCCTTTCGAACGAGCCTACCCGCGAGCCTCTAGCCCCTTCCCCGGCCGAGATACGGCGGTCTGTGGCCCGGATTTTCCCACGGCCGTTTCTCGGGCGCCTCGGGTCCGGGGCCTTCGCCCTTCGGGTCGGTCGCTATGCCGGAGGGGAGCTTTCGAACGAGCCTACCCGCGAGCCTCTAGCCCTTTCCCCGGCCGAGATACGGCGGTCTGTGCCCGGATTTTCCCACGGCCGTTTCTCGGGCGCCTCGGGTCCGGGGCCTTCGCCCTTCGGGTCGGTCGCTATGCCGGAGGGGGGCTTTCGAACGAGCCTACCCGCGAGCCTCTAGCCCTTTCCCCGGCCGAGATACGGCGGTCCCTCCCCGGATTTTCCCACGGCCGTTTCTCGGGCGCCTCGGGTCCGGGGCCTTCGCCCTTCGGGTCGGTCGCTATGCCGGAGGGGAGCTTTCGAACGAGCCTACCCGCGAGCCTCTAGCCCTTTCCCCGGCCGAGATACGGCGGTCTGTGCCCGGATTTTCCCACGGCCGTTTCTCGGGCGCCTCGGGTCCGGGGCCTTCGCCCTTCGGGTCGGTCGCTATGCCGGAGGGGGGCTTTTCGAACGAGCCTACCCGCGAGCCTCTAGCCCTTTCCCCGGCCGAGATACGGCGGGTCCCTCCCCGGATTTTCCCACGGCCGTTTCTCGGGCGCCTCGGGTCCGGGGCCTTCGCCCTTCGGGTCGGTCGCTATGCCGGAGGGGAGCTTTCGAACGAGCCTACCCGCGAGCCTCTAGCCCTTTCCCCGGCCGAGATACGGCGGTCTGTGCCCGGATTTTCCCACGGCCGTTTCTCGGGCGCCTCGGGTCCGGGGCCTTCGCCCTTCGGGTCGGTCGCTATGCCGGAGGGGGGCTTTCGAACGAGCCTACCCGCGAGCCTCTAGCCCTTTCCCCGGCCGAGATACGGCGGTCCCCTCCCCGGATTTTCCCACGGCCGCAGCACGGGCGCCTTTGCTCGGATCGACTCGCCCTTTGGGTCGGTCGCTCCACGCGAGGGGACCTTTCGAACGAGCCTACCCGCGAGCCTCTAGCCCTTTCCCCGGCCGAGATACGGCGGTCCCTCCCCGGATTTTCCCACGGCCGCAGCTCGGGCGCCCTTGCTCGGATCGACTCGCCCTTCGGGTCGGTTGCTCTACCGGAGCGGCCCTATCCAACGAGCCAACCCGCTTCTCTCTAACCCTAAGCCCGGCCGAGATACGGCGGTCCCTCCGCGGATTTTCCCACGGCCGCAGCTCGGGCGCCTTTGCTCGGATCGACTCGCCCTTTGGGTCGGTTGCTCTACCGGAGCGGCCCTATCCAACGAGCCAACCCTCGTCTCTCTAACCCTAAGCCCGGCCGAGATACGGCGGTCCCTCCGCGGATTTTCCCACGGCCGCAGCTCGGGCGCCTTTGCTCGGATGAACTCGCCCTTTGGGTCGGTTGCTCTACCCGAGCGGACCTTTCCAACGAGCCAACCCTCGTCTCTCTAACCCCAAGCCCGGCCGAGATACGGGGTACCACCGCCTGACCTTTAAACGGCCGTAACTCGGGCGCCTTTGCTCGGATCGACTCGCCCTTTGGGTCGGTTGCTCTACCGGAGCGGCCCTATCCAACGAGCCAACCCTCGTCTCTCTAACCCTAAGCCCGGCCGAGATACGGGGGTACCACCGCCTGACCTTTAAACGGCCGTAACTCGGGCGCCTTTGCTCGGATCGACTCGCCCTTTGGGTCGGTTGCTCCACCCGAGGGGACCTTTCCAACGAGCCAACCCTCGTCTCTCTAACCCTAAGCCCGGCCGAGATACGGGGTACCACCGCCTGACCTTTAAACGGCCGTAACTCGGGCGCATTTGCTCGGATCGACTCGCCCTTTGGGTCGGTTGCTCCACCCGAGGGGACCTTTCCAACGAGCCAACCCTCGTCTCTCTAACCCTAAGCCCGGCCGAGATACGGGGTACCACCGCCTGACCTTTAAACGGCCGTAACTCGGGCGCATTTGCTCGGATCGACTCGCCCTTTGGGTCGGTTGCTCTACCCGAGGGGACCTTTCGAACGAGCCTACCCGCTTCTCCCTAACCCCAAGCCCGGCCGAGATACGGCGGTCCCTCCGCGGATTTTCCCACGGCCGCAGCTCGGACGCCCTTGCTCGGATCGACTCGCCCTTTGGGTCGGTTGCTCTACCGGAGCGGCCCTTTCCAACGAGCCAACCCTCGTCTCTCTAACCCTAAGCCCGGCCGAGATACGGGGCACCACCGCCTGACCTTTAAACGCCCGTAGCTCCGCGCACAAAGTCCCAGGACTTCGCCCTTTGGGTCGGTTGCTCCACCGGAGGGGACCTTTCCAACGAGCCAACCCTCGTCTCTCTAACCCTAAGCCCGGCCGAGATACGGGGTACCACCGCCTGACCTTTAAACGGCCGTAACTCGGGCGCCTTTGCTCGGATCGACTCGCCCTTTGGGTCGGTTGCTCCACCCGAGGGGACCTTTCGAACGAGCCTACCCGCTTCTCCCTAACCCCAAGCCCGGCCGAGATACGGCGGTCCCTCCGCGGATTTTCCCACGGCCGCAGCTCGGACGCCCTTGCTCGGATCGACTCGCCCTTTGGGTCGGTTGCTCTACCGGAGCGGCCCTTTCCAACGAGCCAACCCTCGTCTCTCTAACCCTAAGCCCGGCCGAGATACGGGGCACCACC
>NW_027394162.1:17500-25611 GCF_030506205.2 Paramisgurnus dabryanus | reverse complement strand
GTAATAAGAATCGTCACTACCTCAGTGCAGAGGGACTTTTTCGAGGCATTTGTGTCCGCTCGAGAGGCCTCTCGCTGGGCTCGAGAGGTCCTGGGATCCGGTAGCCTATCACCTTGGAGAGTCAGCGAGGTGCTCTTCCCTATATACCCGATGGCACCTGTTCGGGCCACCGTCCCCTGCTGGACGGGGCCCGGCTCTGTACCGCCCCAGACAGAGCGCCTTCGTCGGTCACGAAGGCAGGGTCCGTGGACCCTGGAAGCGCACGAGCCACCCGACTCGGCTTCCATAGCGGCTGGCGGCCCTGGCCCGCCCGAGACGAAGCGCCTTCCGTCGGTCAGACAGATAGGGTCGAGGACCCTGGAAGTGCGAGAGCCACCCGACTCGACTTCCACGGCGGCCCGGAGGCCGGGCCCGTCCCCGTCCGTGCCCGGGGACGGGGCACCTTCGTCGGTCAAACGCGTTGGTCTTGGACCCTGGAAGTGCACGAGCCACCCGACTCGACTTCCATAGCGGTCGGCGGCCCCGTACCGCCCCAGACAGAGCACCTTCGTCGGTCACGAAGAGAGGGTCTTGGACCCTGGAAGTGCACGAGCCACCCGACTCGACTTCCATAGCGGTCGGCGGCCCTGTCCCGCCCCAGACGATGCACCTTCGTCTGTCACACAGATAGGGTCTTGGACCCTGGAAGCCGTCCCCCTCGACTTCCGTAACGGTCGGCGGCCCTGTCCCGCCGCAGACGGGTCACCACTCCGTCTGTCTGTAGGGTCTTGGACCCTGGAAGCCGCCCCACTCGACTTCCATCGCGGTCGGCGGCCCTGGCCCGCCGCAGACGGGTCGCCACTCCGTCTGTCTGTAGGGTCTTGGACCCTGGAAGCCGCCCCCACTCGACTTCCATCGCGGTCGGCGGCCCTGGCCCGCCGCAGACGGGTCGCCACTCCGTCTGTCTGTAGGGTCTTGGACCCCGGAAGCCGCCTCACTCGACTTCCATCGCGGTCGGCGGCCCTGTCCCGCCGCAGACGGTGTGCCACTCCGTCTGTCACACAGATACATAAGGGTGTCTCGGAACCCCGGACGCCGACCGAGACGAAACGCGTGGGGTCGGTGCGCCCGAGAGGGTAGGGTGCCCCGGGGCCGGCCGCTCGCCCGGACCGGCTTCCGGGACTCCTTGACCGCTCGGGGAGACCTATCCACGCGCCCGCACCGACCGGCGGCCGGGGGCCCTCGACCGCCACACGCGTACCGACGACCGGGGGGTTTCCGTTTTACGGCCGACGCCGAGATCCTTCGACGGTTCCAACATGGGTTGTTACGCTTTTGTGTTCGCCCGTGTCTGAGCATATATGGTCGGGTCGAACCTTTGAGGCCGTAGCCTGGAGATCCAGGGCGGATCTTATCTCACAACACGTGTGTCTTTGAGGCCGTAGCCTAGATCCAGAGACTTTAGGATCTTTTTAGCAGTTTTAAGGCCGTAGCCTTGATCCAGGGCGGATCTTTGAGCAGCTTTAAGGCCGTAGCCTTGATCCAGGGCGGATCTTTTCACAGGTTTTTAAGCCGAAGCGCCTTGATCCAGGGACTTTTGGATCTTTTTTTGCCGTTTTTAGGCCGTAGCCTTGATCCAGGGCGGATCGTTTTGCGGCCGTAGCCGAGTTCCATCACCCAAGGTAGCTTTAGTTTTTAGGCATTAGCCTTGATGATCCAGGGCGGATCGTTTTGCGGCCGTAGCCGAGTTCCATCACCCAAGGTAGCTTTAGTTTTTAGGCATTAGCCTTGATATGATCCAGGCCGGATCTTTCCGCCTAGGCGGCATGCGGATATGGGTTACCCGTCCTTTCGACACTCGCCCGGGGCGCTGCCTCACATCAGACGCCCTTCGTCCGTTCCAACCGTTCCAGTTCTTTTAACGGTTTTTCGTTCATCGCACACCGACGCGCACAGACCTTTCTTGGGATCTGCCGCAGGGAGGGAGGACGCTGGAGGTCCACTTTCGAAGCAACCCATCCCTATATACCCGATGGCACCTGTTCAAACGACCGCCCCTTGAGAGAAGGGGCCCTTCCCGTGGCTCGTCCGGGAGGAGGCGCCCGCGTCGGAAGGCGCCGTAAGGTCGGAGACCCTGGAAGTGCACGAGTCACCCGCTTTTACCTCCAGGCCCTCTGTCGTACTTCTCGTGTCCGCTCACGAGACCTCGTTTCGGCTTTATGGAAGTGCACGAGTCACCCGCTTTTGCCTTTTCTGGAAGTGCACGAGTCACCCGCTTTTGCTTCCAGGCCCTCTGTCGTACTTCTCGTGTCCGCTCACGAGACCTCTCTTCGGCCTGGGGGTGCGCCACGTACACCCCCGCGTCCGCATTCGAGTCACCTCTTCGGGCTCATGAGGTAGGGTCGGTGACCCTGGAAGTCAGAGACTTCCAGGCCTTCTGTCGTACACCCTCGCGTCCGCTCACGAGACCTCTCTTCGGCCTGGGGGTGCGCCACGTACACCCTCCCGCGTCCGCTTTCGAGTCACCCATCTGGGCTACGGAGGTAGGGACGTGTGCCCTGGAAGAACCAGACTTCCAGGAGGGAGGGCCGCCCTGTCAGGCCCGCTTTCGAGTCACCCATCTGGGCTACGGAGGTAGGGACGGGTGCCCTGGAGGAACCAGACTTCCAGGAGGGAGGGCCGCCCTGTCAGGCCCGCTTTCGAGTCACCCATCTGGGCTACGGAGGTAGGGACGGGTGCCCTGGAGGAACCAGACTTCCAGGAGGGAGGGCCGCCCTGTCAGGCCCGCTTTCGAGTCACCCATCTGGGCTACGGAGGTAGGGACGTGTGCCCCGGAGGAACCGGACTTCCAGGAGGGAGGGCCGCCCTGTCAGGCCCGCCTCGGAGTCACCTCTCTGGGCTAAGGAGGCAGGGACGTGTGCCCTGGAGGAACCAGACTTCCAGGAGGGAGGGCCGCCCTGTCAGGCCCGCTTTCGAGTCACCCATCTGGGCTACGGAGGTGGGGACGGGTGCCCTGGAGGAACCAGACTTCCAGGAGGGAGGGCCGCCCTGTCAGGCCCGCCTCGGAGTCACCTCTCTGGGCTAAGGAGGCAGGGACGTGTGCCCTGGAGGAACCAGACTTCCAGGAGGGAGGGCCGCCCTGTCAGGCCCGCTTTCGAGTCACCCATCTGGGCTACGGAGGTGGGGACGGGTGCCCTGGAGGAACCAGACTTCCAGGAGGGAGGGCCGCCCTGTCAGGCCCGCCTCGGAGTCACCTCTCTGGGCTAAGGAGGCAGGGACGTGTGCCCTGGAGGAACCAGACTTCCAGGAGGGAGGGCCGCCCTGTCAGGCCCGCCTCGGAGTCACCTCTCTGGGCTAAGGAGGCAGGGACGTGTGCCCTGGAGGAACCAGACTTCCAGGAGGGAGGGCCGCCCTGTCAGGCCCGCTTTCGAGTCACCCATCTGGGCTACGGAGGTAGGGACGTGTGCCCTGGATGAACCGGACTTCCAGGAGGGAGGGCCGCCCTGTCAGGCCCGCTTTCGAGTCACCCATCCGGGCTACGGAGGTAGGGACGTGTGCCCTGGAGGAACCAGACTTCCAGGAGGGAGGGCCGCCCTGTCAGGCCCGCCTCGGAGTCACCTCTCTGGGCTAAGGAGGCAGGGACGTGTGCCCTGGAGGAACCAGACTTCCAGGAGGGAGGGCCGCCCTGTCAGGCCCGCCTCGGAGTCACCTCTCTGGGCTAAGGAGGCAGGGACGTGTGCCCTGGATGAACCGGACTTCCAGGAGGGAGGGCCGCCCTGTCAGGCCCGCTTTCGAGTCACCCATCTGGGCTACGGAGGTAGGGACGTGTGCCCTGGAGGAACCAGACTTCCAGGAGGGAGGGCCGCCCTGTCAGGCCCGCCTCGGAGTCACCTCTCTGGGCTAAGGAGGCAGGGACGTGTGCCCTGGATGAACCGGACTTCCAGGAGGGAGGGCCGCCCTGTCAGGCCCGCTTTCGAGTCACCCATCTGGGCTACGGAGGTAGGGACGTGTGCCCTGGAGGAACCAGACTTCCAGGAGGGAGGGCCGCCCTGTCAGGCCCGCCTCGGAGTCACCTCTCTGGGCTAAGGAGGCAGGGACGTGTGCCCTGGAGGAACCGGACTTCCAGGAGGGAGGGCCGCCCTGTCAGGCCCGCTTTCGAGTCACCCATCTGGGCTACGGAGGTAGGGACGTGTGCCCCGGAGGAACCAGACTTCCAGGAGGGAGGGCCGCCCTGTCAGGCCCGCCTCGGAGTCACCTCTCTGGGCTAAGGAGGCAGGGACGTGTGCCCTGGAGGAACCGGACTTCCAGGAGGGAGGGCCGCCCTGTCAGGCCCGCTTTCGAGTCACCCATCTGGGCTACGGAGGTAGGGACGGGTGCCCCGGAGGAACCAGACTTCCAGGAGGGAGGGCCGCCCTGTCAGGCCCGCCTCGGAGTCACCTCTCTGGGCTAAGGAGGCAGGGACGTGTGCCCTGGAGGAACCGGACTTCCAGGAGGGAGGGCCGCCCTGTCAGGCCCGCTATCGAGTCACCCATCTGGGCTACGGAGGTGGGGACGTGTGCCCTGGAGGAACCAGACTTCCAGGAGGGAGGGCCGCCCTGTCAGGCCCGCCTCGGAGTCACCTCTCTGGGCTACGGAGGTAGGGACGTGTGCCCTGGAGGAACCGGACTTCCAGGAGGGAGGGCCGCCCTGTCAGGCCCGCCTCGGAGGCCTCCCCTCGGGCAGGGGAGGCAGGGTCGGGGACCCTGGAGGAACCGGACTTCCAGGAGGGAGGGCCGCCCTGTCAGGCCCGCCTCGGAGGCCTCCCCTCGGGCAGGGGAGGCAGGGTCGGGGACCCTGGAGGTGCCGGACCTCCAGGGGGACGGAGGCCGAACCCGTGGCCGGGGAGGGTGAGCCTTGCCGGGCTAGGCTCGCGCGGGTTCGAAGGCCTGGTTCGAGAGGACCCCTTCCCCTATATACCCGATGGCACCTGTTCACACTACTGCCCTTTCGAGAGGGGACCCCGACCGGTCCGCGGCCGGGACGGCGCACCTCGGTCGGCCTCGGCGAGTGGGTCGGGGTGCCTGGAGGTGCGCGAGCGGCCCGCCTGGAAGTGCGCGAGCCACCCGACTCTGGCGGCCGGCGCCCCCGGGCCCGTGCCCGCGGCCGACTCGTCTGACCCGGCATCGTCAAGGTCACCAATACCACGGAGCGTCTACGACGCCCCGTTTCCGAGATATCGGCCAATGAACTGCCGGGCGCCGTATCTCGGCCGGGGAAGGTCCTACGGACTCGGGGCCGGGCTCGTCGGAAAGGTCTCGCCCGGGGCTTTCCGACGAGACCGGCCGCGGGTCCGTGCGACCCCGGGGGCCCGAGATACTTCCGGTCGAAAATTCGAATTTCGTTACCGCGCTGCTCCGGCGCCCCGGGTCCGGGGCCTTCGCCCTTCGGGTGGGTGGCTCCTCCGCGGGGGGCCTTTCGAACGAGCCCACCCGCGCGTCGCTAGCCCTTTCCGGGGCCGAGATACGGCCTACCCCCGCGGGATTTTCCCACGGCCGTTTCTCGGGCGCCTCGGGTCCGGGGCCTTCGCCCTTCGGGTCGGTCGCTATGCCGGAGGGGAGCTTTCGAACGAGCCCTCCCTCGAGTCTCTGGCCCTTTCCCGGGCCGAGATACGGGCGGGTGGTCGCGGAATTTTCGCTCGTCCGGGGCTCCGGCGCCCCTAGCGTCCGCCTCGGAGGTCGCCCGGACGCGCGGCCGGTCTCGTTCGAAAGGTCCGTCCCGGGGCTTTCCGACGAGCCCGGCCTCGGGTCCGTGCGACCCCGCCCGCCGGAGATACGTCCGGTCGAAGCTCGCGGAAATTCCCGCGGCCGTATCTCGGGCGCCTCGGGTCCGGGGCCTTCGCCCTTTGGGTCGGTCGCTCCGCCGGAGGGGGCCTTTCGAACGAGCCTACCCGCGAGCCTCTAGCCCCTTCCCCGGCCGAGATACGGCGGTCTGTGCCCGGATTTTCCCACGGCCGTTTCTCGGGCGCCTCGGGTCCGGGGCCTTCGCCCTTCGGGTCGGTCGCTATGCCGGAGGGGAGCTTTCGAACGAGCCTACCCGCGAGCCTCTAGCCCTTTCCCCGGCCGAGATACGGCGGTCTGTGCCCGGATTTTCCCACGGCCGTTTCTCGGGCGCCTCGGGTCCGGGGCCTTCGCCCTTCGGGTCGGTCGCTATGCCGGAGGGGGGCTTTCGAACGAGCCTACCCGCGAGCCTCTAGCCCTTTCCCCGGCCGAGATACGGCGGTCCCTCCCCGGATTTTCCCACGGCCGTTTCTCGGGCGCCTCGGGTCCGGGGCCTTCGCCCTTCGGGTCGGTCGCTATGCCGGAGGGGAGCTTTCGAACGAGCCTACCCGCGAGCCTCTAGCCCTTTCCCCGGCCGAGATACGGCGGTCTGTGCCCGGATTTTCCCACGGCCGTTTCTCGGGCGCCTCGGGTCCGGGGCCTTCGCCCTTCGGGTCGGTCGCTATGCCGGAGGGGGGCTTTCGAACGAGCCTACCCGCGAGCCTCTAGCCCTTTCCCCGGCCGAGATACGGCGGTCCCTCCCCGGATTTTCCCACGGCCGTTTCTCGGGCGCCTCGGGTCCGGGGCCTTCGCCCTTCGGGTCGGTCGCTATGCCGGAGGGGAGCTTTCGAACGAGCCTACCCGCGAGCCTCTAGCCCTTTCCCCGGCCGAGATACGGCGGTCTGTGCCCGGATTTTCCCACGGCCGTTTCTCGGGCGCCTCGGGTCCGGGGCCTTCGCCCTTCGGGTCGGTCGCTATGCCGGAGGGGGGCTTTCGAACGAGCCTACCCGCGAGCCTCTAGCCCTTTCCCCGGCCGAGATACGGCGGTCCCTCCCCGGATTTTCCCACGGCCGCAGCACGGGCGCCTTTGCTCGGATCGACTCGCCCTTTGGGTCGGTCGCTCCACGCGAGGGGACCTTTCGAACGAGCCTACCCGCGAGCCTCTAGCCCTTTCCCCGGCCGAGATACGGCGGTCCCTCCCCGGATTTTCCCACGGCCGCAGCTCGGGCGCCCTTGCTCGGATCGACTCGCCCTTCGGGTCGGTTGCTCTACCGGAGCGGCCCTATCCAACGAGCCAACCCGCTTCTCTCTAACCCTAAGCCCGGCCGAGATACGGCGGTCCCTCCGCGGATTTTCCCACGGCCGCAGCTCGGGCGCCTTTGCTCGGATCGACTCGCCCTTTGGGTCGGTTGCTCTACCGGAGCGGCCCTATCCAACGAGCCAACCCTCGTCTCTCTAACCCTAAGCCCGGCCGAGATACGGCGGTCCCTCCGCGGATTTTCCCACGGCCGCAGCTCGGGCGCCTTTGCTCGGATGAACTCGCCCTTTGGGTCGGTTGCTCTACCCGAGCGGACCTTTCCAACGAGCCAACCCTCGTCTCTCTAACCCCAAGCCCGGCCGAGATACGGGGTACCACCGCCTGACCTTTAAACGGCCGTAACTCGGGCGCCTTTGCTCGGATCGACTCGCCCTTTGGGTCGGTTGCTCTACCGGAGCGGCCCTATCCAACGAGCCAACCCTCGTCTCTCTAACCCTAAGCCCGGCCGAGATACGGGGTACCACCGCCTGACCTTTAAACGGCCGTAACTCGGGCGCCTTTGCTCGGATCGACTCGCCCTTTGGGTCGGTTGCTCCACCCGAGGGGACCTTTCCAACGAGCCAACCCTCGTCTCTCTAACCCTAAGCCCGGCCGAGATACGGGGTACCACCGCCTGACCTTTAAACGGCCGTAACTCGGGCGCATTTGCTCGGATCGACTCGCCCTTTGGGTCGGTTGCTCCACCCGAGGGGACCTTTCCAACGAGCCAACCCTCGTCTCTCTAACCCTAAGCCCGGCCGAGATACGGGGTACCACCGCCTGACCTTTAAACGGCCGTAACTCGGGCGCATTTGCTCGGATCGACTCGCCCTTTGGGTCGGTTGCTCTACCCGAGGGGACCTTTCGAACGAGCCTACCCGCTTCTCCCTAACCCCAAGCCCGGCCGAGATACGGCGGTCCCTCCGCGGATTTTCCCACGGCCGCAGCTCGGACGCCCTTGCTCGGATCGACTCGCCCTTTGGGTCGGTTGCTCTACCGGAGCGGCCCTTTCCAACGAGCCAACCCTCGTCTCTCTAACC
>NW_027394162.1:0-7500 GCF_030506205.2 Paramisgurnus dabryanus | reverse complement strand
GTGCACGAGCCACCCGACTCGACTTCCATAGCGGTCGGCGGCCCCGTACCGCCCCAGACAGAGCACCTTCGTCGGTCACGAAGAGAGGGTCTTGGACCCTGGAAGTGCACGAGCCACCCGACTCGACTTCCATAGCGGTCGGCGGCCCTGTCCCGCCCCAGACGATGCACCTTCGTCTGTCACACAGATAGGGTCTTGGACCCTGGAAGCCGTCCCCCTCGACTTCCGTAACGGTCGGCGGCCCTGTCCCGCCGCAGACGGGTCACCACTCCGTCTGTCTGTAGGGTCTTGGACCCTGGAAGCCGCCCCACTCGACTTCCATCGCGGTCGGCGGCCCTGGCCCGCCGCAGACGGGTCGCCACTCCGTCTGTCTGTAGGGTCTTGGACCCTGGAAGCCGCCCCACTCGACTTCCATCGCGGTCGGCGGCCCTGGCCCGCCGCAGACGGGTCGCCACTCCGTCTGTCTGTAGGGTCTTGGACCCCGGAAGCCGCCTCACTCGACTTCCATCGCGGTCGGCGGCCCTGTCCCGCCGCAGACGGTGTGCCACTCCGTCTGTCACACAGATACATAAGGGTGTCTCGGAACCCCGGACGCCGACCGAGACGAAACGCGTGGGGTCGGTGCGCCCGAGAGGGTAGGGTGCCCCGGGGCCGGCCGCTCGCCCGACCGGCTTCCGGGACTCCTTGACCGCTCGGGAGACCTATCCACGCGCCCGCCCGACCGGCGGCCGGGGGCCCTCGACCGCCACACGCGTACCGACGACCGGGGGGTTTCCGTTTTACGGCCGACGCCGAGATCCTTCGACGGTTCCAACATGGGTTGTTACGCTTTTGTGTTCGCCCGTGTCTGAGCATATATGGTCGGGTCGAACCTTTGAGGCCGTAGCCTGGAGATCCAGGGCGGATCTTATCTCACAACACGTGTGTCTTTGAGGCCGTAGCCTAGATCCAGAGACTTTAGGATCTTTTTAGCAGTTTTAAGGCCGTAGCCTTGATCCAGGGCGGATCTTTTGAGCAGCTTTAAGGCCGTAGCCTTGATCCAGGGCGGATCTTTTCACAGGTTTTAAGCCGAAGCGCCTTGATCCAGGGACTTTTGGATCTTTTTTTGCCGTTTTTAGGCCGTAGCCTTGATCCAGGGCGGATCGTTTTGCGGCCGTAGCCGAGTTCCATCACCCAAGGTAGCTTTAGTTTTTAGGCATTAGCCTTGATGATCCAGGGCGGATCGTTTTGCGGCCGTAGCCGAGTTCCATCACCCAAGGTAGCTTTAGTTTTTAGGCATTAGCCTTGATATGATCCAGGCCGGATCTTTCCGCCTAGGCGGCATGCGGATATGGGTTACCCGTCTTTCGACACTCGCCCGGGGCGCTGCCTCACATCAGACGCCCTTCGTCCGTTCCAACCGTTCCAGTTCTTTTAACGGTTTTTCGTTCATCGCACACCGACGCGCACAGACCTTTCTTGGGATCTGCCGCAGGGAGGGAGGACGCTGGAGGTCCACTTTCGAAGCAACCCATCCCTATATACCCGATGGCACCTGTTCAAACGACCGCCCCTTGAGAGAAGGGGCCCTTCCCGTGGCTCGTCCGGGAGGAGGCGCCCGCGTCGGAAGGCGCCGTAAGGTCGGAGACCCTGGAAGTGCACGAGTCACCCGCTTTTACCTCCAGGCCCTCTGTCGTACTTCTCGTGTCCGCTCACGAGACCTCGTTTCGGCTTTATGGAAGTGCACGAGTCACCCGCTTTTGCCTTTTCTGGAAGTGCACGAGTCACCCGCTTTTGCTTCCAGGCCCTCTGTCGTACTTCTCGTGTCCGCTCACGAGACCTCTCTTCGGCCTGGGGGTGCGCCACGTACACCCCCGCGTCCGCATTCGAGTCACCTCTTCGGGCTCATGAGGTAGGGTCGGTGACCCTGGAAGTCAGAGACTTCCAGGCCTTCTGTCGTACACCCTCGCGTCCGCTCACGAGACCTCTCTTCGGCCTGGGGGTGCGCCACGTACACCCTCCCGCGTCCGCTTTCGAGTCACCCATCTGGGCTACGGAGGTAGGGACGTGTGCCCTGGAAGAACCAGACTTCCAGGAGGGAGGGCCGCCCTGTCAGGCCCGCTTTCGAGTCACCCATCTGGGCTACGGAGGTAGGGACGGGTGCCCTGGAGGAACCAGACTTCCAGGAGGGAGGGCCGCCCTGTCAGGCCCGCTTTCGAGTCACCCATCTGGGCTACGGAGGTAGGGACGGGTGCCCTGGAGGAACCAGACTTCCAGGAGGGAGGGCCGCCCTGTCAGGCCCGCTTTCGAGTCACCCATCTGGGCTACGGAGGTAGGGACGTGTGCCCCGGAGGAACCGGACTTCCAGGAGGGAGGGCCGCCCTGTCAGGCCCGCCTCGGAGTCACCTCTCTGGGCTAAGGAGGCAGGGACGTGTGCCCTGGAGGAACCAGACTTCCAGGAGGGAGGGCCGCCCTGTCAGGCCCGCTTTCGAGTCACCCATCTGGGCTACGGAGGTGGGGACGGGTGCCCTGGAGGAACCAGACTTCCAGGAGGGAGGGCCGCCCTGTCAGGCCCGCCTCGGAGTCACCTCTCTGGGCTAAGGAGGCAGGGACGTGTGCCCTGGAGGAACCAGACTTCCAGGAGGGAGGGCCGCCCTGTCAGGCCCGCTTTCGAGTCACCCATCTGGGCTACGGAGGTGGGGACGGGTGCCCTGGAGGAACCAGACTTCCAGGAGGGAGGGCCGCCCTGTCAGGCCCGCCTCGGAGTCACCTCTCTGGGCTAAGGAGGCAGGGACGTGTGCCCTGGAGGAACCAGACTTCCAGGAGGGAGGGCCGCCCTGTCAGGCCCGCCTCGGAGTCACCTCTCTGGGCTAAGGAGGCAGGGACGTGTGCCCTGGAGGAACCAGACTTCCAGGAGGGAGGGCCGCCCTGTCAGGCCCGCTTTCGAGTCACCCATCTGGGCTACGGAGGTAGGGACGTGTGCCCTGGATGAACCGGACTTCCAGGAGGGAGGGCCGCCCTGTCAGGCCCGCTTTCGAGTCACCCATCCGGGCTACGGAGGTAGGGACGTGTGCCCTGGAGGAACCAGACTTCCAGGAGGGAGGGCCGCCCTGTCAGGCCCGCCTCGGAGTCACCTCTCTGGGCTAAGGAGGCAGGGACGTGTGCCCTGGAGGAACCAGACTTCCAGGAGGGAGGGCCGCCCTGTCAGGCCCGCCTCGGAGTCACCTCTCTGGGCTAAGGAGGCAGGGACGTGTGCCCTGGATGAACCGGACTTCCAGGAGGGAGGGCCGCCCTGTCAGGCCCGCTTTCGAGTCACCCATCTGGGCTACGGAGGTAGGGACGTGTGCCCTGGAGGAACCAGACTTCCAGGAGGGAGGGCCGCCCTGTCAGGCCCGCCTCGGAGTCACCTCTCTGGGCTAAGGAGGCAGGGACGTGTGCCCTGGATGAACCGGACTTCCAGGAGGGAGGGCCGCCCTGTCAGGCCCGCTTTCGAGTCACCCATCTGGGCTACGGAGGTAGGGACGTGTGCCCTGGAGGAACCAGACTTCCAGGAGGGAGGGCCGCCCTGTCAGGCCCGCCTCGGAGTCACCTCTCTGGGCTAAGGAGGCAGGGACGTGTGCCCTGGAGGAACCGGACTTCCAGGAGGGAGGGCCGCCCTGTCAGGCCCGCTTTCGAGTCACCCATCTGGGCTACGGAGGTAGGGACGTGTGCCCCGGAGGAACCAGACTTCCAGGAGGGAGGGCCGCCCTGTCAGGCCCGCCTCGGAGTCACCTCTCTGGGCTAAGGAGGCAGGGACGTGTGCCCTGGAGGAACCGGACTTCCAGGAGGGAGGGCCGCCCTGTCAGGCCCGCTTTCGAGTCACCCATCTGGGCTACGGAGGTAGGGACGGGTGCCCCGGAGGAACCAGACTTCCAGGAGGGAGGGCCGCCCTGTCAGGCCCGCCTCGGAGTCACCTCTCTGGGCTAAGGAGGCAGGGACGTGTGCCCTGGAGGAACCGGACTTCCAGGAGGGAGGGCCGCCCTGTCAGGCCCGCTATCGAGTCACCCATCTGGGCTACGGAGGTGGGGACGTGTGCCCTGGAGGAACCAGACTTCCAGGAGGGAGGGCCGCCCTGTCAGGCCCGCCTCGGAGTCACCTCTCTGGGCTACGGAGGTAGGGACGTGTGCCCTGGAGGAACCGGACTTCCAGGAGGGAGGGCCGCCCTGTCAGGCCCGCCTCGGAGGCCTCCCCTCGGGCAGGGGAGGCAGGGTCGGGGACCCTGGAGGAACCGGACTTCCAGGAGGGAGGGCCGCCCTGTCAGGCCCGCCTCGGAGGCCTCCCCTCGGGCAGGGGAGGCAGGGTCGGGGACCCTGGAGGTGCCGGACCTCCAGGGGGACGGAGGCCGAACCCGTGGCCGGGGAGGGTGAGCCTTGCCGGGCTAGGCTCGCGCGGGTTCGAAGGCCTGGTTCGAGAGGACCCCTTCCCCTATATACCCGATGGCACCTGTTCACACTACTGCCCTTTCGAGAGGGGACCCCGACCGGTCCGCGGCCGGGACGGCGCACCTCGGTCGGCCTCGGCGAGTGGGTCGGGGTGCCTGGAGGTGCGCGAGCGGCCCGCCTGGAAGTGCGCGAGCCACCCGACTCTGGCGGCCGGCGCCCCCGGGCCCGTGCCCGCGGCCGACTCGTCTGACCCGGCATCGTCAAGGTCACCAATACCACGGAGCGTCTACGACGCCCCGTTTCCGAGATATCGGCCAATGAACTGCCGGGCGCCGTATCTCGGCCGGGGAAGGTCCTACGGACTCGGGGCCGGGCTCGTCGGAAAGGTCTCGCCCGGGGCTTTCCGACGAGACCGGCCGCGGGTCCGTGCGACCCCGGGGGCCCGAGATACTTCCGGTCGAAAATTCGAATTTCGTTACCGCGCTGCTCCGGCGCCCCGGGTCCGGGGCCTTCGCCCTTCGGGTGGGTGGCTCCTCCGCGGGGGGCCTTTCGAACGAGCCCACCCGCGCGTCGCTAGCCCTTTCCGGGGCCGAGATACGGCCTACCCCCGCGGGATTTTCCCACGGCCGTTTCTCGGGCGCCTCGGGTCCGGGGCCTTCGCCCTTCGGGTCGGTCGCTATGCCGGAGGGGAGCTTTCGAACGAGCCCTCCCTCGAGTCTCTGGCCCTTTCCCGGGCCGAGATACGGGCGGGTGGTCGCGGAATTTTCGCTCGTCCGGGGCTCCGGCGCCCCTAGCGTCCGCCTCGGAGGTCGCCCGGACGCGCGGCCGGTCTCGTTCGAAAGGTCCGTCCCGGGGCTTTCCGACGAGCCCGGCCTCGGGTCCGTGCGACCCCGCCCGCCGGAGATACGTCCGGTCGAAGCTCGCGGAAATTCCCGCGGCCGTATCTCGGGCGCCTCGGGTCCGGGGCCTTCGCCCTTTGGGTCGGTCGCTCCGCCGGAGGGGGCCTTTCGAACGAGCCTACCCGCGAGCCTCTAGCCCCTTCCCCGGCCGAGATACGGCGGTCTGTGCCCGGATTTTCCCACGGCCGTTTCTCGGGCGCCTCGGGTCCGGGGCCTTCGCCCTTCGGGTCGGTCGCTATGCCGGAGGGGAGCTTTCGAACGAGCCTACCCGCGAGCCTCTAGCCCTTTCCCCGGCCGAGATACGGCGGTCTGTGCCCGGATTTTCCCACGGCCGTTTCTCGGGCGCCTCGGGTCCGGGGCCTTCGCCCTTCGGGTCGGTCGCTATGCCGGAGGGGGGCTTTCGAACGAGCCTACCCGCGAGCCTCTAGCCCTTTCCCCGGCCGAGATACGGCGGTCCCTCCCCGGATTTTCCCACGGCCGTTTCTCGGGCGCCTCGGGTCCGGGGCCTTCGCCCTTCGGGTCGGTCGCTATGCCGGAGGGGAGCTTTCGAACGAGCCTACCCGCGAGCCTCTAGCCCTTTCCCCGGCCGAGATACGGCGGTCTGTGCCCGGATTTTCCCACGGCCGTTTCTCGGGCGCCTCGGGTCCGGGGCCTTCGCCCTTCGGGTCGGTCGCTATGCCGGAGGGGGGCTTTCGAACGAGCCTACCCGCGAGCCTCTAGCCCTTTCCCCGGCCGAGATACGGCGGTCCCTCCCCGGATTTTCCCACGGCCGTTTCTCGGGCGCCTCGGGTCCGGGGCCTTCGCCCTTCGGGTCGGTCGCTATGCCGGAGGGGAGCTTTCGAACGAGCCTACCCGCGAGCCTCTAGCCCTTTCCCCGGCCGAGATACGGCGGTCTGTGCCCGGATTTTCCCACGGCCGTTTCTCGGGCGCCTCGGGTCCGGGGCCTTCGCCCTTCGGGTCGGTCGCTATGCCGGAGGGGGGCTTTCGAACGAGCCTACCCGCGAGCCTCTAGCCCTTTCCCCGGCCGAGATACGGCGGTCCCTCCCCGGATTTTCCCACGGCCGCAGCACGGGCGCCTTTGCTCGGATCGACTCGCCCTTTGGGTCGGTCGCTCCACGCGAGGGGACCTTTCGAACGAGCCTACCCGCGAGCCTCTAGCCCTTTCCCCGGCCGAGATACGGCGGTCCCTCCCCGGATTTTCCCACGGCCGCAGCTCGGGCGCCCTTGCTCGGATCGACTCGCCCTTCGGGTCGGTTGCTCTACCGGAGCGGCCCTATCCAACGAGCCAACCCGCTTCTCTCTAACCCTAAGCCCGGCCGAGATACGGCGGTCCCTCCGCGGATTTTCCCACGGCCGCAGCTCGGGCGCCTTTGCTCGGATCGACTCGCCCTTTGGGTCGGTTGCTCTACCGGAGCGGCCCTATCCAACGAGCCAACCCTCGTCTCTCTAACCCTAAGCCCGGCCGAGATACGGCGGTCCCTCCGCGGATTTTCCCACGGCCGCAGCTCGGGCGCCTTTGCTCGGATGAACTCGCCCTTTGGGTCGGTTGCTCTACCCGAGCGGACCTTTCCAACGAGCCAACCCTCGTCTCTCTAACCCCAAGCCCGGCCGAGATACGGGGTACCACCGCCTGACCTTTAAACGGCCGTAACTCGGGCGCCTTTGCTCGGATCGACTCGCCCTTTGGGTCGGTTGCTCTACCGGAGCGGCCCTATCCAACGAGCCAACCCTCGTCTCTCTAACCCTAAGCCCGGCCGAGATACGGGGTACCACCGCCTGACCTTTAAACGGCCGTAACTCGGGCGCCTTTGCTCGGATCGACTCGCCCTTTGGGTCGGTTGCTCCACCCGAGGGGACCTTTCCAACGAGCCAACCCTCGTCTCTCTAACCCTAAGCCCGGCCGAGATACGGGGGTACCACCGCCTGACCTTTAAACGGCCGTAACTCGGGCGCATTTGCTCGGATCGACTCGCCCTTTGGGTCGGTTGCTCCACCCGAGGGGACCTTTCCAACGAGCCAACCCTCGTCTCTCTAACCCTAAGCCCGGCCGAGATACGGGGTACCACCGCCTGACCTTTAAACGGCCGTAACTCGGGCGCATTTGCTCGGATCGACTCGCCCTTTGGGTCGGTTGCTCTACCCGAGGGGACCTTTCGAACGAGCCTACCCGCTTCTCCCTAACCCCAAGCCCGGCCGAGATA
>NW_027394161.1:27500-35592 GCF_030506205.2 Paramisgurnus dabryanus | reverse complement strand
ATGACACACAAAGCGTATCCGGGCGTCACCCCGTAACGGGTCATTAAGGCTGAGACGTGGGCGGCCCTGTCCCGCCCGGGGTTTCGTTTAGCGGCCGACGCCGGTTCGTTTTGCGGCCGAACGACGCCGGTTCGTTTAGCGGCCGAACGAAGCCGGCTCGTTTAACGGCCGAGGCCAGCCGGGTTCGTCCCTTCCTTGGATGATTTGCCATTCGTAATAAGAATCGTCACTACCTCAGTGCAGAGGGACTTTTTCGAGGCATTTGTGTCCGCTCGAGAGGCCTCTCGCTGGGCTCGAGAGGTCATGGGATCCGGTAGCCTATCACCTTGGAGAATCAGCGAGGTGCTCTTCCCTATATACCCGATGGCACCTGTTCGGGCCACCGTCCCCTGCTGGACGGGGCCCGGCTCTGTACCGCCCCAGACAGAGCGCCTTCGTCGGTCACGAAGGCAGGGTCGTGGACCCTGGAAGCGCACGAGCCACCCGACTCGGCTTCCATAGCGGCTGGCGGCCCTGGCCCGCCCGAGACGAAGCGCCTTCGTCGGTCAGACAGATAGGGTCGAGGACCCTGGAAGTGCGAGAGCCACCCGACTCGACTTCCACGGCGGCCCGGAGGCCGGGCCCGTCCCCGTCCGTGCCCGGGGACGGGGCACCTTCGTCGGTCAAACGCGTTGGGTCTTGGACCCTGGAAGTGCACGAGCCACCCAACTCGACTTCCATAGCGGTCGGCGGCCCCGTACCGCCCCAGACAGAGCACCTTCGTCGGTCACGAAGAGAGGGTCTTGGACCCTGGAAGTACACGAGCAACCCAACTCGACTTCCATAGCGGTCGGCGGCCCCGTACCGCCCCAGACAGAGCACCTTCGTCGGTCACGAAGAGAGGGTCTTGGACCCTGGAAGTTCACGAGCAACCCAACTCGACTTCCATAGCGGTCGGCGGCCCTGTCCCGCCCCAGACGATGCACCTTCGTCTGTCACACAGATAGGGTCTTGGACCCTGGAAGCCGTCCCCCTCGACTTCCGTAACGGTCGGCGGCCCTGTCCCGCCGCAGACGGGTCACCACTCCGTCTGTCTGTAGGGTCTTGGACCCTGGAAGCCGCCCCACTCGACTTCCATCGCGGTCGGCGGCCCTGGCCCGCCGCAGACGGGTCGCCACTCCGTCTGTCTGTAGGGTCTTGGACCCTGGAAGCCGCCCCACTCGACTTCCATCGCGGTCGGCGGCCCTGGCCCGCCGCAGACGGGTCGCCACTCCGTCCGTCTATAGGGTCTTGGACCCTGGAAGCCGCCACACTCGACTTCCATCGCGGTCGGCGGCCCTGTCCCGCCGCAGACGGTGTGCCACTCCGTCTGTCACACAGATACATAAGGGTGTCTCGGAACCCCGGACGCCGACCGAGACGAAACGCGTGGGGTCGGTGCGCCCGAGAGGGTAGGGTGCCCCGGGGCCGGCCGCTCGCCCGACCGGCTTCCGGGACTCCTTGACCGCTCGGGAGACCTATCCACGCGCCCGCCCGACCGGCGGCCGGGGGCCCTCGACCGCCACACGCGTACCGACGACCGGGGGGTTTCCGTTTTACGGCCGACGCCGAGATCCTTCGACGGTTCCAACAGGGGTTGTTACGCTTTTGTGTTCGCCCGTGTCTGAGCATATATGGTCGGGTCGAACCTTTGAGGCCGTAGCCTGGAGATCCAGGGCGGATCTTTTCTCACAACACGTGTGTCTTTGAGGCCGTAGCCTAGATCCAGAGACTTTAGGATCTTTTTAGCAGTTTTAAGGCCGTAGCCTTGATCCAGGGCGGATCTTTTGAGCAGTTTTAAGGCCGTAGCCTTGATCCAGGGCGGATCTTTTCACAGGTTTTAAGCCGAAGCGCCTTGATCCAGGGACTTTTGGATCTTTTTTTGCCGTTTTTAGGCCGTAGCCTTGATCCAGGGCGGATCGTTTTGCGGCCGTAGCCGAGTTCCATCACCCAAGGTAGCTTTAGTTTTTAGGCATTAGCCTTGATGATCCAGGGCGGATCGTTTTGCGGCCGTAGCCGAGTTCCATCACCCAAGGTAGCTTTAGTTTTTAGGCATTAGCCTTGATGATCCAGGGCGGATCGTTTTTTCCCATCTTTCGGGTATGAGCTCTTTAATTGTGAGCCTTCGGCCGACACTCGCCCGGGGCGCTGCCTCACATCAGACGCCCTTCGTCCGTTCCAACCGTTCCAGTTCTTTTAACGGTTTTTCGTTCATCGCACACCGACGCGCACAGACCTTTCTTGGGATCTGTCGCAGGGAGGGAGGACGCTGGAGGTCCACTTCGAGGCACCCATCCCTATATACCCGATGGCACCTGTTCAAACGACCGCCCCTTGAGAGAAGGGGCCCTTCCCGTGGCTCGTCCGGGAGGAGGCGCCCGCGTCGGAAGGCGCCGTAAGGTCGGAGACCCTGGAAGTGCACGAGTCACCCGCTTTTACCTCCAGGCCCTCTGTCGTACTTCTCGTGTCCGCTCACGAGACCTCTTTTCGGCTTTATGGAAGTGCACGAGTCACCCGCTTTTGCCTTTTCTGGAAGTGCACGAGTCACCCGCTTTTGCTTCCAGGCCCTCTGTCGTACTTCTCGTGTCCGCTCACGAGACCTCTCTTCGGCCTGGGGGTGCGCCACGTACACCCCCGCGTCCGCATTCGAGTCACCTCTTCGGGCTCATGAGGTAGGGTCGGTGACCCTGGAAGTCAGAGACTTCCAGGCCTTCTGTCGTACACCCTCGCGTCCGCTCACGAGACCTCTCTTCGGCCTGGGGGTGCGCCACGTACACCCTCCCGCGTCCGCTTTCGAGTCACCACTCTGGGCTACGGAGGTAGGGACGTGTGCCCTGGAGGAACCTGACTTCCAGGAGGGAGGGCCGCCCTGTCAGGCCCGCTTTCGAGTCACCCATCTGGGCTAAGGAGGTAGGGACGTGTGCCCTGGAGGAACCAGACTTCCAGGAGGGAGGGCCGCCCTGTCAGGCCCGCTTTCGAGTCACCCATCTGGGCTAAGGAGGTAGGGACGTGTGCCCTGGAGGAACCAGACTTCCAGGAGGGAGGGCCGCCCTGTCAGGCCCGATTTCGAGTCACCCATCTGGGCTAAGGAGGTAGGGACGTGTGCCCTGGAGGAACCAGACTTCCAGGAGGGAGGGCCGCCCTGTCAGGCCCGCTTTCGAGTCACCCATCTGGGCTAAGGAGGTAGGGACGTGTGCCCTGGAGGAACCAGACTTCCAGGAGGGAGGGCCGCCCTGTCAGGCCCGCTTTCGAGTCACCCATCTGGGCTAAGGAGGTAGGGACGTGTGCCCTGGAGGAACCAGACTTCCAGGAGGGAGGGCCGCCCTGTCAGGCCCGATTTCGAGTCACCCATCTGGGCTAAGGAGGTAGGGACGTGTGCCCTGGAGGAACCGGACTTCCAGGAGGGAGGGCCGCCCTGTCAGGCCCGATTTCGAGTCACCCATCTGGGCTAAGGAGGTAGGGACGTGTGCCCTGGAGGAACCGGACTTCCAGGAGGGAGGGCCGCCCTGTCAGGCCCGCCTCGGAGTCACCTCTCTGGGCTAAGGAGGTAGGGACGTGTGCCCTGGAGGAACCAGACTTCCAGGAGGGAGGGCCGCCCTGTCAGGCCCGCCTCGGAGTCACCCATCTGGGCTAAGGAGGTAGGGACGTGTGCCCTGGAGGAACCAGACTTCCAGGAGGGAGGGCCGCCCTGTCAGGCCCGCTTTCGAGTCACCCATCTGGGCTAAGGAGGTAGGGACGTGTGCCCTGGAGGAACCAGACTTCCAGGAGGGAGGGCCGCCCTGTCAGGCCCGATTTCGAGTCACCCATCTGGGCTAAGGAGGTAGGGACGTGTGCCCTGGAGGAACCAGACTTCCAGGAGGGAGGGCCGCCCTGTCAGGCCCGATTTCGAGTCACCCATCTGGGCTAAGGAGGTAGGGACGTGTGCCCTGGAGGAACCAGACTTCCAGGAGGGAGGGCCGCCCTGTCAGGCCCGCTTTCGAGTCACCCATCTGGGCTAAGGAGGTAGGGACGTGTGCCCTGGAGGAACCAGACTTCCAGGAGGGAGGGCCGCCCTGTCAGGCCCGCCTCGGAGTCACCTCTCTGGGCTAAGGAGGTAGGGACGCGTGCCCTGGAGGAACCAGACTTCCAGGAGGGAGGGCCGCCCTGTCAGGCCCGCCTCGGAGTCACCCATCTGGGCTAAGGAGGTAGGGACGTGTGCCCTGGAGGAACCAGACTTCCAGGAGGGAGGGCCGCCCTGTCAGGCCCGCTTTCGAGTCACCCATCTGGGCTAAGGAGGTAGGGACGTGTGCCCTGGAGGAACCAGACTTCCAGGAGGGAGGGCCGCCCTGTCAGGCCCGCCTCGGAGTCACCCATCTGGGCTACGGAGGCAGGGACGCGTGCCCTGGAGGAACCAGACTTCCAGGAGGGAGGGCCGCCCTGTCAGGCCCGCTTTCGAGTCACCCATCTGGGCTACGGAGGTAGGGACGTGTGCCCTGGAGGAACCAGACTTCCAGGAGGGAGGGCCGCCCTGTCAGGCCCGCTTTCGAGTCACCCATCTGGGCTACGGAGGTAGGGACGTGTGCCCTGGAGGAAACGGACTTCCAGGAGGGAGGGCCGCCCTGTCAGGCCCGCCTCGGAGTCACCTCTCTGGGCTAAGGAGGCAGGGACGTGTGCCCTGGAGGAACCAGACTTCCAGGAGGGAGGGCCGCCCTGTCAGGCCCGCTTTCGAGTCACCCGTCTGGGCTACGGAGGTAGGGACGTGTGCCCTGGAGGAACCGGACTTCCAGGAGGGAGGGCCGCCCTGTCAGGCCCGCCTCGGAGTCACCTCTCTGGGCTAAGGAGGCAGAGACGTGTGCCCTGGAGGAACCGGACTTCCAGGAGGGAGGGCCGCCCTGTCAGGCCCGCCTCGGAGTCACCTCTCTGGGCTAAGGAGGCAGGGACGTGTGCCCTGGAGGAACCGGACTTCCAGGAGGGAGGGCCGCCCTGTCAGGCCCGCCTCGGAGTCACCTCTCTGGGCTAAGGAGGCAGAGACGTGTGCCCTGGAGGAACCGGACTTCCAGGAGGGAGGGCCGCCCTGTCAGGCCCGCCTCGGAGTCACCTCTCTGGGCTAAGGAGGCAGGGACGTGTGCCCTGGAGGAACCAGACTTCCAGGAGGGAGGGCCGCCCTGTCAGGCCCGCTTTCGAGTCACCCATCTGGGCTACGGAGGTAGGGACGTGTGCCCTGGAGGAACCGGACTTCCAGGAGGGAGGGCCGCCCTGTCAGGCCCGCCTCGGAGTCACCTCTCTGGGCTAAGGAGGCAGGGACGTGTGCCCTGGAGGAACCGGACTTCCAGGAGGGAGGGCCGCCCTGTCAGGCCCGCCTCGGAGTCACCCATCTGGGCTACGGAGGTAGGGACGCGTGCCCTGGAGGAACCATACTTCCAGGAGGGAGGGCCGCCCTGTCAGGCCCGCCTCGGAGGCCTCCCCTCGGGCAGGGGAGGCAGGGTCGGGGACCCTGGAGGAACCGGACTTCCAGGAGGGAGGGCCGCCCTGTCAGGCCCGCCTCGGAGGCCTCCCCTCGGGCAGGGGAGGCAGGGTCGGGGACCCTGGAGGTGCCGGACCTCCAGGGGGACGGAGGCCGAACCCGTGGCCGGGGAGGGTGAGCCTTGCCGGGCTAGGCTCGCGCGGGTTCGAAGGCCTGGTTCGAGAGGACCCCTTCCCCTATATACCCGATGGCACCTGTTCACACTACTGCCCTTTCGAGAGGGGACCCCGACCGGTCCGCGGCCGGGACGGCGCACCTCGGTCGGCCTCGGCGAGTGGGTCGGGGTGCCTGGAGGTGCGCGAG
Source organism: Paramisgurnus dabryanus (assembly GCF_030506205.2). Taxonomy (NCBI): domain Eukaryota; kingdom Metazoa; phylum Chordata; class Actinopteri; order Cypriniformes; family Cobitidae; genus Paramisgurnus; species Paramisgurnus dabryanus. Next base: position 29,768 of record NW_027394161.1, on the reverse strand, counting down.
CGGCCCGCCTGGAAGTGCGCGAGCCACCCGACTCTGGCGGCCGGCGCCCCCGGGCCCGTGCCCGCGGCCGACTCGTCTGACCCGGCATCGTCAAGGTCACCAATACCACGGAGCGTCTACGACGCCCCGTTTCCGAGATATCGGCCAATGAACTGCCGGGCGCCGTATCTCGGCCGGGGAAGGTCCTACGGACTCGGGGCCGGGCTCGTCGGAAAGGTCTCGCCCGGGGCTTTCCGACGAGACCGGCCGCGGGTCCGTGCGACCCCGGGGGCCCGAGATACTTCCGGTCGAAAATTCGAATTTCGTTACCGCGCTGCTCCGGCGCCCCGGGTCCGGGGCCTTCGCCCTTCGGGTGGGTGGCTCCTCCGCGGGGGGCCTTTCGAACGAGCCCACCCGCGCGTCGCTAGCCCTTTCCGGGGCCGAGATACGGCCTACCCCCGCGGGATTTTCCCACGGCCGTTTCTCGGGCGCCTCGGGTCCGGGGCCTTCGCCCTTCGGGTCGGTCGCTATGCCGGAGGGGAGCTTTCGAACGAGCCCTCCCTCGAGTCTCTGGCCCTTTCCCGGGCCGAGATACGGGCGGGTGGTCGCGGAATTTTCGCTCGTCCGGGGCTCCGGCGCCCCTAGCGTCCGCCTCGGAGGTCGCCCGGACGCGCGGCCGGTCTCGTTCGAAAGGTCCGTCCCGGGGCTTTCCGACGAGCCCGGCCTCGGGTCCGTGCGACCCCGCCCGCCGGAGATACGTCCGGTCGAAGCTCGCGGAAATTCCCGCGGCCGTATCTCGGGCGCCTCGGGTCCGGGGCCTTCGCCCTTTGGGTCGGTCGCTCCGCCGGAGGGGGCCTTTCGAACGAGCCTACCCGCGAGCCTCTAGCCCCTTCCCCGGCCGAGATACGGCGGTCTATGCCCGGATTTTCCCACGGCCGTTTCTCGGGCGCCTCGGGTCCGGGGCCTTCGCCCTTCGGGTCGGTCGCTATGCCGGAGGGGAGCTTTCGAACGAGCCTACCCGCGAGCCTCTAGCCCTTTCCCCGGCCGAGATACGGCGGTCCCTCCCCGGATTTTCCCACGGCCGCAGCACGGGCGCCTTTGCTCGGATCGACTCGCCCTTTGGGTCGGTTGCTCTACCGGAGCGGCCCTATCCAACGAGCCAACCCTCGTCTCTCTAACCCTTTCCCCGGCCGAGATACGGCGGTCCCTCCCCGGATTTTCCCACGGCCGCAGCACGGGCGCCTTTGCTCGGATCGACTCGCCCTTTGGGTCGGTTGCTCTACCGGAGCGGCCCTATCCAACGAGCCAACCCTCGTCTCTCTAACCCTAAGCCCGGCCGAGATACGGCGGTCCCTCCCCGGATTTTCCCACGGCCGCAGCACGGGCGCCTTTGCTCGGATCGACTCGCCCTTTGGGTCGGTTGCTCTACCGGAGCGGCCCTATCCAACGAGCCAACCCTCGTCTCTCTAACCCTAAGCCCGGCCGAGATACGGCGGTCCCTCCCCGGATTTTCCCACGGCCGCAGCACGGGCGCCTTTGCTCGGATCGACTCGCCCTTTGGGTCGGTTGCTCTACCGGAGCGGCCCTATCCAACGAGCCAACCCTCGTCTCTCTAACCCTAAGCCCGGCCGAGATACGGCGGTCCCTCCCCGGATTTTCCCACGGCCGCAGCACGGGCGCCTTTGCTCGGATCGACTCGCCCTTTGGGTCGGTTGCCCTACCGGAGCGGCCCTATCCAACGAGCCAACCCTCGTCTCTCTAACCCTAAGCCCGGCCGAGATACGGCGGTCCCTCCGCGGATTTTCCCACGGCCGCAGCACGGGCGCCTTTGCTCGGATCGACTCGCCCTTTGGGTCGGTTGCTCTACCGGAGCGGCCCTATCCAACGAGCCAACCCGCTTCTCTCTAACCCTAAGCCCGGCCGAGATACGGCGGTCCCTCCGCGGATTTTCCCACGGCCGCAGCTCGGGCGCCTTTGCTCGGATCGACTCGCCCTTCGGGTCGGTTGCTCTACCGGAGCGGCCCTATCCAACGAGCCAACCCGCTTCTCTCTAACCCTAAGCCCGGCCGAGATACGGCGGTCCCTCCCCGGATTTTCCAACGGCCGCAGCTCGGGCGCCTTTGCTCGGATCGACTCGCCCTTTGGGTCTGTTGCTCCACCCGAGCGGACCTTTCCAACGAGCCAACCCTCGTCTCTCTAACCCTAAGCCCGGCCGAGATACGGGGTACCACCGCCTGACCTTTAAACGGCCGTAACTCGGGCGCCTTTGCTCGGATCGACTCGCCCTTT
>NW_027394161.1:10000-17500 GCF_030506205.2 Paramisgurnus dabryanus | reverse complement strand
AGCCACCCGACTCGGCTTCCATAGCGGCTGGCGGCCCTGGCCCGCCCGAGACGAAGCGCCTTCGTCGGTCAGACAGATAGGGTCGAGGACCCTGGAAGTGCGAGAGCCACCCGACTCGACTTCCACGGCGGCCCGGAGGCCGGGCCCGTCCCCGTCCGTGCCCGGGGACGGGGCACCTTCGTCGGTCAAACGCGTTGGGTCTTGGACCCTGGAAGTGCACGAGCCACCCAACTCGACTTCCATAGCGGTCGGCGGCCCCGTACCGCCCCAGACAGAGCACCTTCGTCGGTCACGAAGAGAGGGTCTTGGACCCTGGAAGTACACGAGCAACCCAACTCGACTTCCATAGCGGTCGGCGGCCCCGTACCGCCCCAGACAGAGCACCTTCGTCGGTCACGAAGAGAGGGTCTTGGACCCTGGAAGTTCACGAGCAACCCAACTCGACTTCCATAGCGGTCGGCGGCCCTGTCCCGCCCCAGACGATGCACCTTCGTCTGTCACACAGATAGGGTCTTGGACCCTGGAAGCCGTCCCCCTCGACTTCCGTAACGGTCGGCGGCCCTGTCCCGCCGCAGACGGGTCACCACTCCGTCTGTCTGTAGGGTCTTGGACCCTGGAAGCCGCCCCACTCGACTTCCATCGCGGTCGGCGGCCCTGGCCCGCCGCAGACGGGTCGCCACTCCGTCTGTCTGTAGGGTCTTGGACCCTGGAAGCCGCCCCACTCGACTTCCATCGCGGTCGGCGGCCCTGGCCCGCCGCAGACGGGTCGCCACTCCGTCCGTCTATAGGGTCTTGGACCCTGGAAGCCGCCACACTCGACTTCCATCGCGGTCGGCGGCCCTGTCCCGCCGCAGACGGTGTGCCACTCCGTCTGTCACACAGATACATAAGGGTGTCTCGGAACCCCGGACGCCGACCGAGACGAAACGCGTGGGGTCGGTGCGCCCGAGAGGGTAGGGTGCCCCGGGGCCGGCCGCTCGCTCCGACCGGCTTCCGGGACTCCTTGACCGCTCGGGAGACCTATCCACGCGCTCCGCCCGACCGGCGGCCGGGGGCCCTCGACCGCCACACGCGTACCGACGACCGGGGGGTTTCCGTTTTACGGCCGACGCCGAGATCCTTCGACGGTTCCAACAGGGGTTGTTACGCTTTTGTGTTCGCCCGTGTCTGAGCATATATGGTCGGGTCGAACCTTTGAGGCCGTAGCCTGGAGATCCAGGGCGGATCTTTTCTCACAACACGTGTGTCTTTGAGGCCGTAGCCTAGATCCAGAGACTTTAGGATCTTTTTAGCAGTTTTAAGGCCGTAGCCTTGATCCAGGGCGGATCTTTTGAGCAGTTTTAAGGCCGTAGCCTTGATCCAGGGCGGATCTTTTCACAGGTTTTAAGCCGAAGCGCCTTGATCCAGGGACTTTTGGATCTTTTTTTGCCGTTTTTAGGCCGTAGCCTTGATCCAGGGCGGATCGTTTTGCGGCCGTAGCCGAGTTCCATCACCCAAGGTAGCTTTAGTTTTTAGGCATTAGCCTTGATGATCCAGGGCGGATCGTTTTGCGGCCGTAGCCGAGTTCCATCACCCAAGGTAGCTTTAGTTTTTAGGCATTAGCCTTGATGATCCAGGGCGGATCGTTTTTTCCCATCTTTCGGGTATGAGCTCTTTAATTGTGAGCCTTCGGCCGACACTCGCCCGGGGCGCTGCCTCACATCAGACGCCCTTCGTCCGTTCCAACCGTTCCAGTTCTTTTAACGGTTTTTCGTTCATCGCACACCGACGCGCACAGACCTTTCTTGGGATCTGTCGCAGGGAGGGAGGACGCTGGAGGTCCACTTCGAGGCACCCATCCCTATATACCCGATGGCACCTGTTCAAACGACCGCCCCTTGAGAGAAGGGGCCCTTCCCGTGGCTCGTCCGGGAGGAGGCGCCCGCGTCGGAAGGCGCCGTAAGGTCGGAGACCCTGGAAGTGCACGAGTCACCCGCTTTTACCTCCAGGCCCTCTGTCGTACTTCTCGTGTCCGCTCACGAGACCTCTTTTCGGCTTTATGGAAGTGCACGAGTCACCCGCTTTTGCCTTTTCTGGAAGTGCACGAGTCACCCGCTTTTGCTTCCAGGCCCTCTGTCGTACTTCTCGTGTCCGCTCACGAGACCTCTCTTCGGCCTGGGGGTGCGCCACGTACACCCCCGCGTCCGCATTCGAGTCACCTCTTCGGGCTCATGAGGTAGGGTCGGTGACCCTGGAAGTCAGAGACTTCCAGGCCTTCTGTCGTACACCCTCGCGTCCGCTCACGAGACCTCTCTTCGGCCTGGGGGTGCGCCACGTACACCCTCCCGCGTCCGCTTTCGAGTCACCACTCTGGGCTACGGAGGTAGGGACGTGTGCCCTGGAGGAACCTGACTTCCAGGAGGGAGGGCCGCCCTGTCAGGCCCGCTTTCGAGTCACCCATCTGGGCTAAGGAGGTAGGGACGTGTGCCCTGGAGGAACCAGACTTCCAGGAGGGAGGGCCGCCCTGTCAGGCCCGCTTTCGAGTCACCCATCTGGGCTAAGGAGGTAGGGACGTGTGCCCTGGAGGAACCAGACTTCCAGGAGGGAGGGCCGCCCTGTCAGGCCCGATTTCGAGTCACCCATCTGGGCTAAGGAGGTAGGGACGTGTGCCCTGGAGGAACCAGACTTCCAGGAGGGAGGGCCGCCCTGTCAGGCCCGCTTTCGAGTCACCCATCTGGGCTAAGGAGGTAGGGACGTGTGCCCTGGAGGAACCAGACTTCCAGGAGGGAGGGCCGCCCTGTCAGGCCCGCTTTCGAGTCACCCATCTGGGCTAAGGAGGTAGGGACGTGTGCCCTGGAGGAACCAGACTTCCAGGAGGGAGGGCCGCCCTGTCAGGCCCGATTTCGAGTCACCCATCTGGGCTAAGGAGGTAGGGACGTGTGCCCTGGAGGAACCGGACTTCCAGGAGGGAGGGCCGCCCTGTCAGGCCCGATTTCGAGTCACCCATCTGGGCTAAGGAGGTAGGGACGTGTGCCCTGGAGGAACCGGACTTCCAGGAGGGAGGGCCGCCCTGTCAGGCCCGCCTCGGAGTCACCTCTCTGGGCTAAGGAGGTAGGGACGTGTGCCCTGGAGGAACCAGACTTCCAGGAGGGAGGGCCGCCCTGTCAGGCCCGCCTCGGAGTCACCCATCTGGGCTAAGGAGGTAGGGACGTGTGCCCTGGAGGAACCAGACTTCCAGGAGGGAGGGCCGCCCTGTCAGGCCCGCTTTCGAGTCACCCATCTGGGCTAAGGAGGTAGGGACGTGTGCCCTGGAGGAACCAGACTTCCAGGAGGGAGGGCCGCCCTGTCAGGCCCGATTTCGAGTCACCCATCTGGGCTAAGGAGGTAGGGACGTGTGCCCTGGAGGAACCAGACTTCCAGGAGGGAGGGCCGCCCTGTCAGGCCCGATTTCGAGTCACCCATCTGGGCTAAGGAGGTAGGGACGTGTGCCCTGGAGGAACCAGACTTCCAGGAGGGAGGGCCGCCCTGTCAGGCCCGCTTTCGAGTCACCCATCTGGGCTAAGGAGGTAGGGACGTGTGCCCTGGAGGAACCAGACTTCCAGGAGGGAGGGCCGCCCTGTCAGGCCCGCCTCGGAGTCACCTCTCTGGGCTAAGGAGGTAGGGACGCGTGCCCTGGAGGAACCAGACTTCCAGGAGGGAGGGCCGCCCTGTCAGGCCCGCCTCGGAGTCACCCATCTGGGCTAAGGAGGTAGGGACGTGTGCCCTGGAGGAACCAGACTTCCAGGAGGGAGGGCCGCCCTGTCAGGCCCGCTTTCGAGTCACCCATCTGGGCTAAGGAGGTAGGGACGTGTGCCCTGGAGGAACCAGACTTCCAGGAGGGAGGGCCGCCCTGTCAGGCCCGCCTCGGAGTCACCCATCTGGGCTACGGAGGCAGGGACGCGTGCCCTGGAGGAACCAGACTTCCAGGAGGGAGGGCCGCCCTGTCAGGCCCGCTTTCGAGTCACCCATCTGGGCTACGGAGGTAGGGACGTGTGCCCTGGAGGAACCAGACTTCCAGGAGGGAGGGCCGCCCTGTCAGGCCCGCTTTCGAGTCACCCATCTGGGCTACGGAGGTAGGGACGTGTGCCCTGGAGGAAACGGACTTCCAGGAGGGAGGGCCGCCCTGTCAGGCCCGCCTCGGAGTCACCTCTCTGGGCTAAGGAGGCAGGGACGTGTGCCCTGGAGGAACCAGACTTCCAGGAGGGAGGGCCGCCCTGTCAGGCCCGCTTTCGAGTCACCCGTCTGGGCTACGGAGGTAGGGACGTGTGCCCTGGAGGAACCGGACTTCCAGGAGGGAGGGCCGCCCTGTCAGGCCCGCCTCGGAGTCACCTCTCTGGGCTAAGGAGGCAGAGACGTGTGCCCTGGAGGAACCGGACTTCCAGGAGGGAGGGCCGCCCTGTCAGGCCCGCCTCGGAGTCACCTCTCTGGGCTAAGGAGGCAGGGACGTGTGCCCTGGAGGAACCGGACTTCCAGGAGGGAGGGCCGCCCTGTCAGGCCCGCCTCGGAGTCACCTCTCTGGGCTAAGGAGGCAGAGACGTGTGCCCTGGAGGAACCGGACTTCCAGGAGGGAGGGCCGCCCTGTCAGGCCCGCCTCGGAGTCACCTCTCTGGGCTAAGGAGGCAGGGACGTGTGCCCTGGAGGAACCAGACTTCCAGGAGGGAGGGCCGCCCTGTCAGGCCCGCTTTCGAGTCACCCATCTGGGCTACGGAGGTAGGGACGTGTGCCCTGGAGGAACCGGACTTCCAGGAGGGAGGGCCGCCCTGTCAGGCCCGCCTCGGAGTCACCTCTCTGGGCTAAGGAGGCAGGGACGTGTGCCCTGGAGGAACCGGACTTCCAGGAGGGAGGGCCGCCCTGTCAGGCCCGCCTCGGAGTCACCCATCTGGGCTACGGAGGTAGGGACGCGTGCCCTGGAGGAACCATACTTCCAGGAGGGAGGGCCGCCCTGTCAGGCCCGCCTCGGAGGCCTCCCCTCGGGCAGGGGAGGCAGGGTCGGGGACCCTGGAGGAACCGGACTTCCAGGAGGGAGGGCCGCCCTGTCAGGCCCGCCTCGGAGGCCTCCCCTCGGGCAGGGGAGGCAGGGTCGGGGACCCTGGAGGTGCCGGACCTCCAGGGGGACGGAGGCCGAACCCGTGGCCGGGGAGGGTGAGCCTTGCCGGGCTAGGCTCGCGCGGGTTCGAAGGCCTGGTTCGAGAGGACCCCTTCCCCTATATACCCGATGGCACCTGTTCACACTACTGCCCTTTCGAGAGGGGACCCCGACCGGTCCGCGGCCGGGACGGCGCACCTCGGTCGGCCTCGGCGAGTGGGTCGGGGTGCCTGGAGGTGCGCGAGCGGCCCGCCTGGAAGTGCGCGAGCCACCCGACTCTGGCGGCCGGCGCCCCCGGGCCCGTGCCCGCGGCCGACTCGTCTGACCCGGCATCGTCAAGGTCACCAATACCACGGAGCGTCTACGACGCCCCGTTTCCGAGATATCGGCCAATGAACTGCCGGGCGCCGTATCTCGGCCGGGGAAGGTCCTACGGACTCGGGGCCGGGCTCGTCGGAAAGGTCTCGCCCGGGGCTTTCCGACGAGACCGGCCGCGGGTCCGTGCGACCCCGGGGGCCCGAGATACTTCCGGTCGAAAATTCGAATTTCGTTACCGCGCTGCTCCGGCGCCCCGGGTCCGGGGCCTTCGCCCTTCGGGTGGGTGGCTCCTCCGCGGGGGGCCTTTCGAACGAGCCCACCCGCGCGTCGCTAGCCCTTTCCGGGGCCGAGATACGGCCTACCCCCGCGGGATTTTCCCACGGCCGTTTCTCGGGCGCCTCGGGTCCGGGGCCTTCGCCCTTCGGGTCGGTCGCTATGCCGGAGGGGAGCTTTCGAACGAGCCCTCCCTCGAGTCTCTGGCCCTTTCCCGGGCCGAGATACGGGCGGGTGGTCGCGGAATTTTCGCTCGTCCGGGGCTCCGGCGCCCCTAGCGTCCGCCTCGGAGGTCGCCCGGACGCGCGGCCGGTCTCGTTCGAAAGGTCCGTCCCGGGGCTTTCCGACGAGCCCGGCCTCGGGTCCGTGCGACCCCGCCCGCCGGAGATACGTCCGGTCGAAGCTCGCGGAAATTCCCGCGGCCGTATCTCGGGCGCCTCGGGTCCGGGGCCTTCGCCCTTTGGGTCGGTCGCTCCGCCGGAGGGGGCCTTTCGAACGAGCCTACCCGCGAGCCTCTAGCCCCTTCCCCGGCCGAGATACGGCGGTCTATGCCCGGATTTTCCCACGGCCGTTTCTCGGGCGCCTCGGGTCCGGGGCCTTCGCCCTTCGGGTCGGTCGCTATGCCGGAGGGGAGCTTTCGAACGAGCCTACCCGCGAGCCTCTAGCCCTTTCCCCGGCCGAGATACGGCGGTCCCTCCCCGGATTTTCCCACGGCCGCAGCACGGGCGCCTTTGCTCGGATCGACTCGCCCTTTGGGTCGGTTGCTCTACCGGAGCGGCCCTATCCAACGAGCCAACCCTCGTCTCTCTAACCCTTTCCCCGGCCGAGATACGGCGGTCCCTCCCCGGATTTTCCCACGGCCGCAGCACGGGCGCCTTTGCTCGGATCGACTCGCCCTTTGGGTCGGTTGCTCTACCGGAGCGGCCCTATCCAACGAGCCAACCCTCGTCTCTCTAACCCTAAGCCCGGCCGAGATACGGCGGTCCCTCCCCGGATTTTCCCACGGCCGCAGCACGGGCGCCTTTGCTCGGATCGACTCGCCCTTTGGGTCGGTTGCTCTACCGGAGCGGCCCTATCCAACGAGCCAACCCTCGTCTCTCTAACCCTAAGCCCGGCCGAGATACGGCGGTCCCTCCCCGGATTTTCCCACGGCCGCAGCACGGGCGCCTTTGCTCGGATCGACTCGCCCTTTGGGTCGGTTGCTCTACCGGAGCGGCCCTATCCAACGAGCCAACCCTCGTCTCTCTAACCCTAAGCCCGGCCGAGATACGGCGGTCCCTCCCCGGATTTTCCCACGGCCGCAGCACGGGCGCCTTTGCTCGGATCGACTCGCCCTTTGGGTCGGTTGCCCTACCGGAGCGGCCCTATCCAACGAGCCAACCCTCGTCTCTCTAACCCTAAGCCCGGCCGAGATACGGCGGTCCCTCCGCGGATTTTCCCACGGCCGCAGCACGGGCGCCTTTGCTCGGATCGACTCGCCCTTTGGGTCGGTTGCTCTACCGGAGCGGCCCTATCCAACGAGCCAACCCGCTTCTCTCTAACCCTAAGCCCGGCCGAGATACGGCGGTCCCTCCGCGGATTTTCCCACGGCCGCAGCTCGGGCGCCTTTGCTCGGATCGACTCGCCCTTCGGGTCGGTTGCTCTACCGGAGCGGCCCTATCCAACGAGCCAACCCGCTTCTCTCTAACCCTAAGCCCGGCCGAGATACGGCGGTCCCTCCCCGGATTTTCCAACGGCCGCAGCTCGGGCGCCTTTGCTCGGATCGACTCGCCCTTTGGGTCTGTTGCTCCACCCGAGCGGACCTT
>NW_027394160.1:0-32082 GCF_030506205.2 Paramisgurnus dabryanus | reverse complement strand
TAAACGACATTTCTCATCATAAGAATGCTCCTGAAGGCATTTTAGGCCGAATTGGGCACTTTTGCATGAAAAGTCACAATCCAACCTGAAATGCTGAAATCGCTTGAAAAATGCTTTTCTGAGCTGGAAATGCCTTTAAACGACATTTCTCATCATAAGAATGCTCCTGAAGGCATTTTAGGCCGAATTTGGCACTTTTGCATGAAAAGTCAAAATCCAACCTGAAATGTTGAAATCGCTTGAAAAATGCTTTTCTGAGCTGGAAATGCCTTTAAACGACATTTCTCATCATAAGAATGCTTCTGAAGGCGTTTTAGGCTGAATTGGGCACTTTTGCATGAAAAGTCACAATCCAACCTGAAATGTTGAAATCGCTTGAAAAATGCTTTTCTGAGCTGGAAATGCCTTTAAACGACATTTCTCATCATAAGAATGCTCCTGAAGGCATTTTAGGCCGAATTGGGCACTTTTGCATGAAAAGTCACAATCCAACCTGAAATGCTGAAATCGCCTGAAAAATGCTTTTCTGAGCTGGAAATGCCTTTAAACGACATTTCTCATCATAAGAATGCTTTTGAAGGCATTTTAGGCCGAATTGGGCACTTTTGCATGAAAAGTCAAAATCCAATCTGAAATGTTGAAATCGCTTGAAAAATGCTTTTCTGAGCTGGAAATCCTTTAAACGACATTTCTCATCATAAGAATGCTTTTGAAGGCATTTTAGGCCGAATTGGGCACTTTTGCATGAAAAGTCATATTCCAATCTGAAATGTTGAAATCGCTTGAAAAATGCTTTTCTGAGCTGGAAATGCCTTTAAACGACATCTCTCATCATAAGAATGCTTTTGAAGGCATTTTAGGCCGAATTGGGCACTTTTGCATGAAAAGTCAAAATCCAACCTGAAATGTTGAAATCGCTTGAAAAATGCTTTTCTGAGCTGGAAATGCCTTTAAACGACATTTCTCATCATAAGAATGCTCCTGAAGGCATTTTAGGCCGAATTGGGCACTTTTGCATGAAAAGTCACAATCCAACCTGAAATGCTGAAATCGCTTGAAAAATGCTTTTCTGAGCTGGAAATGCCTTTAAACGACATATCTCATCATAAGAATGTTCCTGTATGCATTTTAGGCCGAATTGGGCACTTTTGCATGAAAAGTCACAATCCAACCTGAAATGCTGAAATCGCTTGAAAAATGCTTTTCTGAGCTGGAAATGCCTTTAAACGACATTTCTCATCATAAGAATGCTCCTGAAGGCATTTTAGGCCGAATTGGGCACTTTTGCATGAAAAGTCAAAATCCAACCTGAAATGTTGAAATCGCTTGAAAAATGCTTTTCTGAGCTGGAAATGCCTTTAAACGACATTTCTCATCATAAGAATGCTTTTGAAGGCATTTTAGGCCGAATTGGGCACTTTTGCATGAAAAGTCAAAATCCAACCTGAAATGCTGAAATCGCTTGAAAAATGCTTTTCTGAGCTGGAAATGCCTTTAAACGACATTTCTCATCATAAGAATGCTTTTGAAGGCATTTTAGGCCGAATTGGGCACTTTTGCATGAAAAGTCAAAATCCAATCTGAAATGTTGAAATCGCTTGAAAAATGCTTTTCTGAGCTGGAAATGCCTTTAAACGACATTTCTCATCATAAGAATGCTCCTGAAGGCATTTTAGGCCGAATTGGGCACTTTTGCATGAAAAGTCAAAATCCAACCTAAAATGTTGAAATCGCTTGAAAAATGCTTTTCTGAGCTGGAAATGACTTTAAACGACATTTCTCATCATAAGAATGCTTCTGAAGGCATTTTAGGCCGAATTGGGCACTTTTGCATGAAAAGTCAAAATCCAACCTGAAAGTTGAAATCGCTTGAAAAATGCTTTTCTGAGCTGGAAATGCCTTTAAACGACATTTCTCATCATAAGAATGCTTCTGAAGGCATTTTAGGCCGAATTGGGCACTTTTGCATGAAAAGTCACAATCCAACCTGAAATGTTGAAATCGCTTGAAAAATGCTTTTCTGAGCTGGAAATGCCTTTAAACGACATTTCTCATCATAAGAATGCTCCTGAAGGCATTTTAGGCCGAATTGGGAACTTTTGCATGAAAAGTCACAATCCAACCTGAAATGCTGAAATCGCTTGAAAAATGCTTTTCTGAGCTGGAAATGCCTTTAAACGACATTTCTCATCATAAGAATGCTCCTGAAGGCATTTTAGGCCGAATTGGGCACTTTTGCATGAAGAGTCACAATCCAACCTGAAATGCTGAAATCGCTTGAAAAATGCTTTTCTGAGCTGGAAATGCCTTTAAACGACATTTCTCATCATAAGAATGCTCCTGAAGGCATTTTAGGCCGAATTGGGCACTTTTGCATGAAAAGTCACAATCCAACCTGAAATGTTGAAATCGCTTGAAAAATGCTTTTCTGAGCTGGAAATGCCTTTAAACGACATTTCTCATCATAAGAATGCTCCTGAAGGCATTTTAGGCCGAATTGGGCACTTTTGCATGAAAAGTCACAATCCAACCTGAAATGCTGAAATCGCTTGAAAAATGCTTTTCTGAGCTGGAAATGCCTTTAAACGACATTTCTCATCATAAGAATGCTCCTGAAGGCATTTTAGGCCGAATTTGGCACTTTTGCATGAAAAGTCAAAATCCAACCTGAAATGTTGAAATCGCTTGAAAAATGCTTTTCTGAGCTGGAAATGCCTTTAAACGACATTTCTCATCATAAGAATGCTTCTGAAGGCGTTTTAGGCTGAATTGGGCACTTTTGCATGAAAAGTCACAATCCAACCTGAAATGTTGAAATCGCTTGAAAAATGCTTTTCTGAGCTGGAAATGCCTTTAAACGACATTTCTCATCATAAGAATGCTCCTGAAGGCATTTTAGGCCGAATTGGGCACTTTTGCATGAAAAGTCACAATCCAACCTGAAATGCTGAAATCGCCTGAAAAATGCTTTTCTGAGCTGGAAATGCCTTTAAACGACATTTCTCATCATAAGAATGCTTTTGAAGGCATTTTAGGCCGAATTGGGCACTTTTGCATGAAAAGTCAAAATCCAATCTGAAATGTTGAAATCGCTTGAAAAATGCTTTTCTGAGCTGGAAATCCTTTAAACGACATTTCTCATCATAAGAATGCTTTTGAAGGCATTTTAGGCCGAATTGGGCACTTTTGCATGAAAAGTCATATTCCAATCTGAAATGTTGAAATCGCTTGAAAAATGCTTTTCTGAGCTGGAAATGCCTTTAAACGACATCTCTCATCATAAGAATGCTTTTGAAGGCATTTTAGGCCGAATTGGGCACTTTTGCATGAAAAGTCAAAATCCAACCTGAAATGTTGAAATCGCTTGAAAAATGCTTTTCTGAGCTGGAAATGCCTTTAAACGACATTTCTCATCATAAGAATGCTCCTGAAGGCATTTTAGGCCGAATTGGGCACTTTTGCATGAAAAGTCACAATCCAACCTGAAATGCTGAAATCGCTTGAAAAATGCTTTTCTGAGCTGGAAATGCCTTTAAACGACATATCTCATCATAAGAATGTTCCTGTATGCATTTTAGGCCGAATTGGGCACTTTTGCATGAAAAGTCACAATCCAACCTGAAATGCTGAAATCGCTTGAAAAATGCTTTTCTGAGCTGGAAATGCCTTTAAACGACATTTCTCATCATAAGAATGCTCCTGAAGGCATTTTAGGCCGAATTGGGCACTTTTGCATGAAAAGTCAAAATCCAACCTGAAATGTTGAAATCGCTTGAAAAATGCTTTTCTGAGCTGGAAATGCCTTTAAACGACATTTCTCATCATAAGAATGCTTTTGAAGGCATTTTAGGCCGAATTGGGCACTTTTGCATGAAAAGTCAAAATCCAACCTGAAATGCTGAAATCGCTTGAAAAATGCTTTTCTGAGCTGGAAATGCCTTTAAACGACATTTCTCATCATAAGAATGCTTTTGAAGGCATTTTAGGCCGAATTGGGCACTTTTGCATGAAAAGTCAAAATCCAATCTGAAATGTTGAAATCGCTTGAAAAATGCTTTTCTGAGCTGGAAATGCCTTTAAACGACATTTCTCATCATAAGAATGCTCCTGAAGGCATTTTAGGCCGAATTGGGCACTTTTGCATGAAAAGTCAAAATCCAACCTAAAATGTTGAAATCGCTTGAAAAATGCTTTTCTGAGCTGGAAATGACTTTAAACGACATTTCTCATCATAAGAATGCTTCTGAAGGCATTTTAGGCCGAATTGGGCACTTTTGCATGAAAAGTCAAAATCCAACCTGAAAGTTGAAATCGCTTGAAAAATGCTTTTCTGAGCTGGAAATGCCTTTAAACGACATTTCTCATCATAAGAATGCTTCTGAAGGCATTTTAGGCCGAATTGGGCACTTTTGCATGAAAAGTCACAATCCAACCTGAAATGTTGAAATCGCTTGAAAAATGCTTTTCTGAGCTGGAAATGCCTTTAAACGACATTTCTCATCATAAGAATGCTCCTGAAGGCATTTTAGGCCGAATTGGGAACTTTTGCATGAAAAGTCACAATCCAACCTGAAATGCTGAAATCGCTTGAAAAATGCTTTTCTGAGCTGGAAATGCCTTTAAACGACATTTCTCATCATAAGAATGCTCCTGAAGGCATTTTAGGCCGAATTGGGCACTTTTGCATGAAGAGTCACAATCCAACCTGAAATGCTGAAATCGCTTGAAAAATGCTTTTCTGAGCTGGAAATGCCTTTAAACGACATTTCTCATCATAAGAATGCTCCTGAAGGCATTTTAGGCCGAATTGGGCACTTTTGCATGAAAAGTCAAAATCCAACCTAAAATGTTGAAATCGCTTGAAAAATGCTTTTCTGAGCTGGAAATGACTTTAAACGACATTTCTCATCATAAGAATGCTTCTGAAGGCATTTTAGGCCGAATTGGGCACTTTTGCATGAAAAGTCAAAATCCAACCTGAAATGTTGAAATCGCTTGAAAAATGCTTTTCTGAGCTGGAAATGCCTTTAAACGACATTTCTCATCATAAGAATGCTCCTGAAGGCATTTTAGGCCGAATTGGGCACTTTTGCATGAAAAGTCACAATCCAACCTGAAATGCTGAAATCGCCTGAAAAATGCTTTTCTGAGCTGGAAATGCCTTTAAACGACATTTCTCATCATTAGAATGCTTTTGAAGGCATTTTAGGCCGAATTGGGCACTTTTGCATGAAAAGTCAAAATCCAATCTGAAATGTTGAAATCGCTTGAAAAATGCTTTTCTGAGCTGGAAATGCCTTTAAACGACATTTCTCATCATAAGAATGCTCCTGAAGGCATTTTAGGCCGAATTGGGCACTTTTGCATGAAAAGTCACAATCCAACCTGAAATGCTGAAATCGCCTGAAAAATGCTTTTCTGAGCTGGAAATGCCTTTAAACGACATTTCTCATCATTAGAATGCTTTTGAAGGCATTTTAGGCCGAATTGGGCACTTTTGCATGAAAAGTCAAAATCCAATCTGAAATGTTGAAATCGCTTGAAAAATGCTTTTCTGAGCTGGAAATGCCTTTAAACGACATCTCTCATCATAAGAATGCTTTTGAAGGCATTTTAGGCCGAATTGGGCACTTTTGCATGAAAAGTCAAAATCCAACCTGAAATGTTGAAATCGCTTGAAAAATGCTTTTCTGAGCTGGAAATGCCTTTAAACGACATTTCTCATCATAAGAATGCTCCTGAAGGCATTTTAGGCCGAATTGGGCACTTTTGCATGAAAAGTCACAATCCAACCTGAAATGTTGAAATCGCTTGAAAAATGCTTTTCTGAGCTGGAAATGCCTTTAAACGACATTTCTCATCATAAGAATGCTCCTGAAGGCATTTTAGGCCGAATTGGGCACTTTTGCATGAAAAGTCACAATCCAACCTGAAATGCTGAAATCGCCTGAAAAATGCTTTTCTGAGCTGGAAATGCCTTTAAACGACATTTCTCATCATAAGAATGCTTTTGAAGGCATTTTAGGCCGAATTGGGCACTTTTGCATGAAAAGTCAAAATCCAATCTGAAATGTTGAAATCGCTTGAAAAATGATTTTCTGAGCTGGAAATGCCTTTAAACGACATCTCTCATCATAAGAATGCTTTTGAAGGCATTTTAGGCCGAATTGGGCACTTTTGCATGAAAAGTCAAAATCCAACCTGAAATGTTGAAATCGCTTGAAAAATGCTTTTCTGAGCTGGAAATGCCTTTAAACGACATTTCTCATCATAAGAATGCTCCTGAAGGCATTTTAGGCCGAATTGGGCACTTTTGCATGAAAAGTCACAATCCAACCTGAAATGCTGAAATCGCTTGAAAAATGCTTTTCTGAGCTGGAAATGCCTTTAAACGACATTTCTCATCATAAGAATGTTCCTGTATGCATTTTAGGCCGAATTGGGCACTTTTGCATGAAAAGTCACAATCCAACCTGAAATGCTGAAATCGCTTGAAAAATGCTTTTCTGAGCTGGAAATGCCTTTAAACGACATTTCTCATCATAAGAATGCTCCTGAAGGCATTTTAGGCCGAATTGGGCACTTTTGCATGAAAAGTCAAAATCCAACGTGAAATGTTGAAATCGCTTGAAAAATGCTTTTCTGAGCTGGAAATGCCTTTAAACGACATTTCTCATCATAAGAATGCTTTTGAAGGCATTTTAGGCCGAATTGGGCACTTTTGCATGAAAAGTCAAAATCCAACCTGAAATGCTGAAATCGCTTGAAAAATGCTTTTCTGAGCTGGAAATGCCTTTAAACGACATTTCTCATCATAAGAATGCTTTTGAAGGCATTTAAGGCCGAATTGGGCACTTTTGCATGAAAAGTCAAAATCCAATCTGAAATGTTGAAATCGCTTGAAAAATGCTTTTCTGAGCTGGAAATGCCTTTAAACGACATTTCTCATCATAAGAATGCTTTTGAAGGCATTTTAGGCCGAATTGGGCACTTTTGCATGAAAAGTCAAAATCCAACCTGAAATGTTGAAATCGCTTGAAAAATGCTTTTCTGAGCTGGAAATGCCTTTAAACGACATTTCTCATCATAAGAATGCTCCTGAAGGCATTTTAGGCCGCATTGGGCACTTTTGCATGAAAAGTCAAATCCAACCTGAAATGTTGAAATCGCTTGAAAAATGCTTTTCTGAGCTGGAAATGCCTTTAAACGACATTTCTCATCATAAGAATGCTCCTGAAGGCATTTTAGGCCGAAGTGGGCACTTTTGCATGAAAAGTCAAAATCCAACCTAAAATGTTGAAATCGCTTGAAAAATGCTTTTCTGAGCTGGAAATGCCGTTAAACGACATTTCTCATCATAAGAATGCTTCTGAAGGCATTTTAGGCCGAATTGGGCACTTTTGCATGAAAAGTCAAAATCCAACCTGAAATGTTGAAATCGCTTGAAAAATGCTTTTCTGAGCTGGAAATGCCTTTAAACGACATTTCTCACCATAAGAATGCTCCTGAAGGCATTTTAGGCCGAATTGGGCACTTTTGCATGAAAAGTCAAAATCCAACCTGAAATGTTGAAATCGTTTGAAAAATGCTTTTCTGAGCTGGAAATGCCTTTAAACGACATTTCTCATCATAAGAATGCTCCTGAAGGCATTTTAGGCCGAATTGGGCACTTTTGCATGAAAAGTCAACATCCAACCTGAAATTTTGAAATCGTTTGAAAAATGCTTTTCTGAGCTGGAAATGCCTTTAAACGACATTTCTCATCATAAGAATGCTCCTGAAGGCATTTTGGCCGAATTGGGCACTTTTGCATGAAAAGTCAAAATCCAACCTGAAATGTTGAAATCGCTTGAAAAATGCTTTTCTGAGCTGGAAATGCCTTTAAACGACATTTCTCATCATAAGAATGCTCCTGAAGGCATTTTAGGCCGAAGTGGGCACTTTTGCATGAAAAGTCAAAATCCAACCTGAAATGTTGAAATCGCTTGAAAATGCTTTTCTGAGCTGGAAATGCCTTTAAACGACATTTCTCATCATACGAATGCTCCTGAAGGCATTTTAGGCCGAATTGGGCACTTTTGCATGAAAAGTCAAAATCCAACCTGAAATGTTGAAATCGCTTGAAAAATGCTTTTCTGAGCTGGAAATGCCTTTAAACGACATTTCTCATCATAAGAATGCTCCTGAAGGCATTTTAGGCCGAATTGGGCACTTTTGCATGAAAAGTCAAAATCCAACCTGAAATGTTGAAATCGCTTGAAAAATGCTTTTCTGAGCTGGAAATGCCTTTAAACGACATTTCTCATCATGAGAATGCTCCTGAAGGCATTTTAGGCCGAATTGGGCACTTTTGCATGAAAAGTCACAATCCAACCTGAAATGTTGAAATCGCTTGAAAAATGCTTTTCTGAGCTGGAAATGCCTTTAAACGACATTTCTCATCATAAGAATGCTCCTGAAGGCATTTTAGGCCGAATTGGGCACTTTTGCATGAAAAGTCACAATCCAACCTGAAATGCTGAAATCGCTTGAAAAATGCTTTTCTGAGCTGGAAATGCCTTTAAACGACATTTCTCATCATAAGAATGCTCCTGAAGGCATTTTAGGCCGAATTTGGCACTTTTGCATGAAAAGTCAAAATCCAATCTGAAATGCTGAAATCGCTTGAAAAATGCTTTTCTGAGCTGGAAATGCCTTTAAACGACATTTCTCATCATAAGAATGCTTTTGAAGGCATTTTAGGCCGAATTTGGCACTTTTGCATGAAAAGTCAAAATCCAATCTGAAATGCTGAAATCGCTTGAAAAATGCTTTTCTGAGCTGGAAATGCCTTTAAACGACATTTCTCATCATAAGAATGCTTTTGAAGGCATTTTAGGCCGAATTGGGCACTTTTGCATGAAAAGTCAAAATCCAACCTGAAATGCTGAAATCGCTTGAAAAATGCTTTTCTGAGCTGGAAATGCCTTTAAACGACATTTCTCATCATAAGAATGTTCCTGTATGCATTTTAGGCCGAATTGGGCACTTTTGCATGAAAAGTCACAATCCAACCTGAAATGCTGAAATCGCTTGAAAAATGCTTTTCTGAGCTGGAAATGCCTTTAAACGACATTTCTCATCATAAGAATGCTCCTGAAGGCATTTTAGGCCGAATTGGGCACTTTTGCATGAAAAGTCAAAATCCAACGTGAAATGTTGAAATCGCTTGAAAAATGCTTTTCTGAGCTGGAAATGCCTTTAAACGACATTTCTCATCATAAGAATGCTTTTGAAGGCATTTTAGGCCGAATTGGGCACTTTTGCATGAAAAGTCAAAATCCAACCTGAAATGCTGAAATCGCTTGAAAAATGCTTTTCTGAGCTGGAAATGCCTTTAAACGACATTTCTCATCATAAGAATGCTTTTGAAGGCATTTAAGGCCGAATTGGGCACTTTTGCATGAAAAGTCAAAATCCAATCTGAAATGTTGAAATCGCTTGAAAAATGCTTTTCTGAGCTGGAAATGCCTTTAAACGACATTTCTCATCATAAGAATGCTTTTGAAGGCATTTTAGGCCGAATTGGGCACTTTTGCATGAAAAGTCAAAATCCAACCTGAAATGTTGAAATCGCTTGAAAAATGCTTTTCTGAGCTGGAAATGCCTTTAAACGACATTTCTCATCATAAGAATGCTCCTGAAGGCATTTTAGGCCGCATTGGGCACTTTTGCATGAAAAGTCAAATCCAACCTGAAATGTTGAAATCGCTTGAAAAATGCTTTTCTGAGCTGGAAATGCCTTTAAACGACATTTCTCATCATAAGAATGCTCCTGAAGGCATTTTAGGCCGAAGTGGGCACTTTTGCATGAAAAGTCAAAATCCAACCTAAAATGTTGAAATCGCTTGAAAAATGCTTTTCTGAGCTGGAAATGCCGTTAAACGACATTTCTCATCATAAGAATGCTTCTGAAGGCATTTTAGGCCGAATTGGGCACTTTTGCATGAAAAGTCAAAATCCAACCTGAAATGTTGAAATCGCTTGAAAAATGCTTTTCTGAGCTGGAAATGCCTTTAAACGACATTTCTCACCATAAGAATGCTCCTGAAGGCATTTTAGGCCGAATTGGGCACTTTTGCATGAAAAGTCAAAATCCAACCTGAAATGTTGAAATCGTTTGAAAAATGCTTTTCTGAGCTGGAAATGCCTTTAAACGACATTTCTCATCATAAGAATGCTCCTGAAGGCATTTTAGGCCGAATTGGGCACTTTTGCATGAAAAGTCAACATCCAACCTGAAATGTTGAAATCGTTTGAAAAATGCTTTTCTGAGCTGGAAATGCCTTTAAACGACATTTCTCATCATAAGAATGCTCCTGAAGGCATTTTAGGCCGAATTGGGCACTTTTGCATGAAAAGTCAAAATCCAACCTGAAATGTTGAAATCGCTTGAAAAATGCTTTTCTGAGCTGGAAATGCCTTTAAACGACATTTCTCATCATAAGAATGCTCCTGAAGGCATTTTAGGCCGAAGTGGGCACTTTTGCATGAAAAGTCAAAATCCAACCTGAAATGTTGAAATCGCTTGAAAATGCTTTTCTGAGCTGGAAATGCCTTTAAACGACATTTCTCATCATACGAATGCTCCTGAAGGCATTTTAGGCCGAATTGGGCACTTTTGCATGAAAAGTCAAAATCCAACCTGAAATGTTGAAATCGCTTGAAAAATGCTTTTCTGAGCTGGAAATGCCTTTAAACGACATTTCTCATCATAAGAATGCTCCTGAAGGCATTTTAGGCCGAATTGGGCACTTTTGCATGAAAAGTCAAAATCCAACCTGAAATGTTGAAATCGCTTGAAAAATGCTTTTCTGAGCTGGAAATGCCTTTAAACGACATTTCTCATCATGAGAATGCTCCTGAAGGCATTTTAGGCCGAATTGGGCACTTTTGCATGAAAAGTCACAATCCAACCTGAAATGTTGAAATCGCTTGAAAAATGCTTTTCTGAGCTGGAAATGCCTTTAAACGACATTTCTCATCATAAGAATGCTCCTGAAGGCATTTTAGGCCGAATTGGGCACTTTTGCATGAAAAGTCACAATCCAACCTGAAATGCTGAAATCGCTTGAAAAATGCTTTTCTGAGCTGGAAATGCCTTTAAACGACATTTCTCATCATAAGAATGCTCCTGAAGGCATTTTAGGCCGAATTTGGCACTTTTGCATGAAAAGTCAAAATCCAATCTGAAATGCTGAAATCGCTTGAAAAATGCTTTTCTGAGCTGGAAATGCCTTTAAACGACATTTCTCATCATAAGAATGCTTTTGAAGGCATTTTAGGCCGAATTGGGCACTTTTGCATGAAAAGTCAAAATCCAACCTGAAATGTTGAAATCGCTTGAAAAATGCTTTTCTGAGCTGGAAATGCCTTTAAACGACATTTCTCATCATAAGAATGCTTTTGAAGGCATTTTAGGCCGAATTGGGCACTTTTGCATGAAAAGTCAAAATCCAATCTGAAATGTTGAAATCGCTTGAAAAATGCTTTTCTGAGCTGGAAATGCCTTTAAACGACATTTCTCATCATAAGAATGCTTTTGAAGGCATTTTAGGCCGAATTGGGCACTTTTGCATGAAAAGTCAAAATCCAACCTGAAATGTTGAAATCGCTTGAAAAAGCTTTTCTGAGCTGGAAATGCCTTTAAACGACATTTCTCATCATAAGAATGCTCCTGAAGGCATTTTAGGCCGAATTGGGCACTTTTGCATGAAAAGTCAAAATCCAACCTGAAATGTTGAAATCGCTTGAAAAATGTTTTTCTGAGCTGGAAATGCCTTTAAACGACATTTCTCATCATAAGAATGCTCCTGAAGGCATTTTAGGCCGAAGTGGGCACTTTTGCATGAAAAGTCAAAATCCAACCTAAAATGTTGAAATCGCTTGAAAAATGCTTTCCTGAGCTGGAAATGCCTTTAAACGACATTTCTCATCATAAGAATGCTTCTGAAGGCATTTTAGGCCGAATTGGGCACTTTTGCATGAAAAGTCAAAATCCAACCTTAAATGTTGAAATCGCTTGAAAAATGCTTTTCTGAGCTGTTAATGCCTTTAAACGACATTTCTCATCATAAGAATGCTTCTGAAGGCATTTTAGGCCGAATTGGGCACTTTTGCATGAAAAGTCACAATCCAACCTGAAATGTTGAAATCGCTTGAAAAATGCTTTTCTGAGCTGGAAATGCCTTTAAACGACATTTCTCATCATAAGAATGCTCCTGAAGGCATTTTAGGCCGAATTGGGCACTTTTGCATGAAAAGTCACAATCCAACCTGAAATGCTGAAATCGCTTGAAAAATGCTTTTCTGAGCTGGAAATGCCTTTAAACGACATTTCTCATCATAAGAATGCTCCTGAAGGCATTTTAGGCCGAATTTGGCACTTTTGCATGAAAAGTCAAAATCCAATCTGAAATGTTGAAATCGCTTGAAAAATGCTTTTCTGAGCTGGAAATGCCTTTAAACGACATTTCTCATCATAAGAATGCTCCTGAAGGCATTTTAGGCCGAATTGGGCACTTTTGCATGAAAAGTCACAATCCAACCTGAAATGCTGAAATCGCTTGAAAAATGCTTTTCTGAGCTGGAAATGCCTTTAAACGACATTTCTCATCATAAGAATGCTCCTGAAGGCATTTTAGGCCGAATTTGGCACTTTTGCATGAAAAGTCAAAATCCAATCTGAAATGTTGAAATCGCTTGAAAAATGCTTTTCTGAGCTGGAAATGCCTTTAAACGACATTTCTCATCATAAGAATGCTTTTGAAGGCATTTTAGGCCGAATTGGGCACTTTTGCATGAAAAGTCAAAATCCAACCTGAAATGCTGAAATCGCTTGAAAAATGCTTTTCTGAGCTGGAAATGCCTTTAAACGACATTTCTCATCATAAGAATGCTCCTGAAGGCATTTTAGGCCGAATTGGGCACTTTTGCATGAAAAGTCAAAATCCAATCTGAAATGTTGAAATCGCTTGAAAAATGCTTTTCTGAGCTGGAAATGCCTTTAAACGACATTTCTCATCATAGGAATGCTTTTGAAGGCATTTTAGGCCGAATTGGGCACTTTTGCATGAAAAGTCAAAATCCAACCTGAAATGTTGAAATCGCTTGAAAAATGCTTTTCTGAGCTGGAAATGCCTTTAAACGACATTTCTCATCATAGGAATGCTTTTGAAGGCATTTTAGGCCGAATTGGGCACTTTTGCATGAAAAGTCAAAATCCAACCTGAAATGTTGAAATCGCTTGAAAAATGCTTTTCTGAGCTGGAAATGCCTTTAAACGACATTTCTCATCATAAGAATGCTCCTGAAGGCATTTTAGGCCGAAGTGGGCACTTTTGCATGAAAAGTCAAAATCCAACCTGAAATGTTGAAATCGCTTGAAAATGCTTTTCTGAGCTGGAAATGCCTTTAAACGACATTTCTCATCATACGAATGCTCCTGAAGGCATTTTAGGCCGAATTGGGCACTTTTGCATGAAAAGTCAAAATCCAACCTGAAATGTTGAAATCGCTTGAAAAATGCTTTTCTGAGCTGGAAATGCCTTTAAACGACATTTCTCATCATAAGAATGCTCCTGAAGGCATTTTAGGCCGAATTGGGCACTTTTGCATGAAAAGTCAAAATCCAACCTGAAATGTTGAAATCGCTTGAAAAATGCTTTTCTGAGCTGGAAATGCCTTTAAACGACATTTCTCATCATAAGAATGCTCCTGAAGGCATTTTAGGCCGAATTGGGCACTTTTGCATGAAAAGTCAAAATCCAACCTGAAATGTTGAAATCGTTTGAAAAATGCTTTTCTGAGCTGGAAATGCCTTTAAACGACATTTCTCATCATAAGAATGCTCCTGAAGGCATTTTAGGCCGAATTGGGCACTTTTGCATGAAAAGTCACAATCCAACCTGAAATGTTGAAATCGCTTGAAAAATGCTTTTCTGAGCTGGAAATGCCTTTAAACGACATTTCTCATCATAAGAATGCTCCTGAAGGCATTTTAGGCCGAATTGGGCACTTTTGCATGAAAAGTCACAATCCAACCTGAAATGTTGAAATCGCTTGAAAAATGCTTTTCTGAGCTGGAAATGCCTTTAAACGACATTTCTCATCATAAGAATGCTCCTGAAGGCATTTTAGGCCGAATTGGGCACTTTTGCATGAAAAGTCACAATCCAACCTGAAATGCTGAAATCGCTTGAAAAATGCTTTTCTGAGCTGGAAATGCCTTTAAACGACATTTCTCATCATAAGAATGCTCCTGAAGGCATTTTAGGCCGAATTTGGCACTTTTGCATGAAAAGTCAAAATCCAATCTGAAATGCTGAAATCGCTTGAAAAATGCTTTTCTGAGCTGGAAATGCCTTTAAACGACATTTCTCATCATAAGAATGCTTTTGAAGGCATTTTAGGCCGAATTGGGCACTTTTGCATGAAAAGTCAAAATCCAACCTGAAATGTTGAAATCGCTTGAAAAATGCTTTTCTGAGCTGGAAATGCCTTTAAACGACATTTCTCATCATAAGAATGCTTTTGAAGGCATTTTAGGCCGAATTGGGCACTTTTGCATGAAAAGTCAAAATCCAATCTGAAATGTTGAAATCGCTTGAAAAATGCTTTTCTGAGCTGGAAATGCCTTTAAACGACATTTCTCATCATAAGAATGCTTTTGAAGGCATTTTAGGCCGAATTGGGCACTTTTGCATGAAAAGTCAAAATCCAACCTGAAATGTTGAAATCGCTTGAAAAATGCTTTTCTGAGCTGGAAATGCCTTTAAACGACATTTCTCATCATAAGAATGCTCCTGAAGGCATTTTAGGCCGAATTGGGCACTTTTGCATGAAAAGTCAAAATCCAACCTGAAATGTTGAAATCGCTTGAAAAATGTTTTTCTGAGCTGGAAATGCCTTTAAACGACATTTCTCATCATAAGAATGCTCCTGAAGGCATTTTAGGCCGAAGTGGGCACTTTTGCATGAAAAGTCAAAATCCAACCTAAAATGTTGAAATCGCTTGAAAAATGCTTTTCTGAGCTGGAAATGCCTTTAAACGACATTTCTCATCATAAGAATGCTTCTGAAGGCATTTTAGGCCGAATTGGGCACTTTTGCATGAAAAGTCAAAATCCAACCTGAAATGTTGAAATCGCTTGAAAAATGCTTTTCTGAGCTGTTAATGCCTTTAAACGACATTTCTCATCATAAGAATGCTTCTGAAGGCATTTTAGGCCGAATTGGGCACTTTTGCATGAAAAGTCACAATCCAACCTGAAATGTTGAAATCGCTTGAAAAATGCTTTTCTGAGCTGGAAATGCCTTTAAACGACATTTCTCATCATAAGAATGCTCCTGAAGGCATTTTAGGCCGAATTGGGCACTTTTGCATGAAAAGTCACAATCCAACCTGAAATGCTGAAATCGCTTGAAAAATGCTTTTCTGAGCTGGAAATGCCTTTAAACGACATTTCTCATCATAAGAATGCTCCTGAAGGCATTTTAGGCCGAATTTGGCACTTTTGCATGAAAAGTCAAAATCCAATCTGAAATGTTGAAATCGCTTGAAAAATGCTTTTCTGAGCTGGAAATGCCTTTAAACGACATTTCACATCATAAGAATGCTTTTTAAGGCATTTTAGGCCGAATTGGGCACTTTTGCATGAAAAGTCAAAATCCAACCTGAAATGCTGAAATCGCTTGAAAAATGCTTTTCTGAGCTGGAAATGCCTTTAAACGACATTTCTCATCATAAGAATGATCCTGAAGGCATTTTAGGCCGAATTGGGCACTTTTGCATGAAAAGTCACAATCCAACCTGAAATGCTGAAATCGCTTGAAAAATGCTTTTCTGAGCTGGAAATGCCTTTAAACGACATTTCTCATCATAAGAATGCTCCTGAAGGCATTTTAGGCCGAATTGGGCACTTTTGCATGAAAAGTCACAATCCAACCTGAAATGCTGAAATCGCTTGAAAAATGCTTTTCTGAGCTGGAAATGCCTTTAAACGACATTTCTCATCATAAGAATGCTCCTGAAGGCATTTTAGGCCGAATTGGGCACTTTTGCATGAAAAGTCAAAATCCAACCTGAAATGTTGAAATCGCTTGAAAAATGCTTTTCTGAGCTGGAAATGCCTTTAAACGACATTTCTCATCATGAGAATGCTCCTGAAGGCATTTTAGGCCGAATTGGGCACTTTTGCATGAAAAGTCAAAATCCAACCTGAAATATTGAAATCGCTTGAAAAATGCTTTTCTGAGCTGGAAATGCCTTTAAACGACATTTCTCATCATAAGAATGCTCCTGAAGGCATTTTAGGCCGAAGTGGGCACTTTTGCATGAAAAGTCAAAATCCAACCTAAAATGTTGAAATCGCTTGAAAAATGCTTTTCTGAGCTGGAAATGCCTTTAAACGACATTTCTCATCATAAGAATGCTTCTGAAGGCATTTTAGGCCGAATTGGGCACTTTTGCATGAAAAGTCACAATCCAACCTGAAATGCTGAAATCGCTTGAAAAATGCTTTTCTGAGCTGGAAATGCCTTTAAACGACATTTCTCATCATAAGAATGCTCCTGAAGGCATTTTAGGCCGAATTGGGCACTTTTGCATGAAGAGTCACAATCCAACCTGAAATGCTGAAATCGCTTGAAAAATGCTTTTCTGAGCTGGAAATGCCTTTAAACGACATTTCTCATCATAAGAATGCTCCTGAAGGCATTTTAGGCCGAATTGGGCACTTTTGCATGAAAAGTCAAAATCCAACCTAAAATGTTGAAATCGCTTGAAAAATGCTTTTCTGAGCTGGAAATGACTTTAAACGACATTTCTCATCATAAGAATGCTTCTGAAGGCATTTTAGGCCGAATTGGGCACTTTTGCATGAAAAGTCAAAATCCAACCTGAAATGTTGAAATCGCTTGAAAAATGCTTTTCTGAGCTGTTAATGCCTTTAAACGACATTTCTCATCATAAGAATGCTTCTGAAGGCATTTTAGGCCGAATTGGGCACTTTTGCATGAAAAGTCACAATCCAACCTGAAATGTTGAAATCGCTTGAAAAATGCTTTTCTGAGCTGGAAATGCCTTTAAACGACATTTCTCATCATAAGAATGCTCCTGAAGGCATTTTAGGCCGAATTGGGCACTTTTGCATGAAAAGTCACAATCCAACCTGAAATGCTGAAATCGCTTGAAAAATGCTTTTCTGAGCTGGAAATGCCTTTAAACGACATTTCTCATCATAAGAATGCTCCTGAAGGCATTTTAGGCCGAATTTGGCACTTTTGCATGAAAAGTCAAAATCCAATCTGAAATGTTGAAATCGCTTGAAAAATGCTTTTCTGAGCTGGAAATGCCTTTAAACGACATTTCTCATCATAAGAATGCTTTTTAAGGCATTTTAGGCCGAATTGGGCACTTTTGCATGAAAAGTCAAAATCCAACCTGAAATGCTGAAATCGCTTGAAAAATGCTTTTCTGAGCTGGAAATGCCTTTAAACGACATTTCTCATCATAAGAATGCTCCTGAAGGCATTTTAGGCCGAATTTGGCACTTTTGCATGAAAAGTCAAAATCCAATCTGAAATGTTGAAATCGCTTGAAAAATGCTTTTCTGAGCTGGAAATGCCTTTAAACGACATTTCTCATCATAAGAATGCTTTTTAAGGCATTTTAGGCCGAATTGGGCACTTTTGCATGAAAAGTCAAAATCCAACCTGAAATGCTGAAATCGCTTGAAAAATGTTTTTCTGAGCTGGAAATGCCTTTAAACGACATTTCTCATCATAAGAATGCTCCTGAAGGCATTTTAGGCCGAATTGGGCACTTTTGCATGAAAAGTCACAATCCAACCTGAAATGCTGAAATCGCTTGAAAAATGCTTTTTTGAGCTGGAAATGCCTTTAAACGACATTTCTCATCATAAGAATGCTCCTGAAGGCATTTTAGGCCGAATTGGGCACTTTTGCATGAAAAGTCACAATCCAACCTGAAATGCTGAAATCGCTTGAAAAATGCTTTTCTGAGCTGGAAATGCCTTTAAACGACATTTCTCATCATAAGAATGCTCCTGAAGGCATTTTAGGCCGAATTGGGCACTTTTGCATGAAAAGTCACAATCCAACCTGAAATGTTGAAATCGCTTGAAAAATGCTTTTCTGAGCTGGAAATGCCTTTAAACGACATTTCTCATCATAAGAATGCTCCTGAAGGCATTTTAGGCCGAATTGGGCACTTTTGCATGAAAAGTCACAATCCAACCTGAAATGCTGAAATCGCTTGAAAAATGCTTTTCTGAGCTGGAAATGCCTTTAAACGACATTTCTCATCATAAGAATGCTCCTGAAGGCATTTTAGGCCGAATTTGGCACTTTTGCATGAAAAGTCAAAATCCAATCTGAAATGTTGAAATCGCTTGAAAAATGCTTTTCTGAGCTGGAAATGCCTTTAAACGACATTTCTCATCATAAGAATGCTTTTGAAGGCATTTTAGGCCGAATTGGGCACTTTTGCATGAAAAGTCAAAATCCAACCTGAAATGCTGAAATCGCTTGAAAAATGCTTTTCTGAGCTGGAAATGCCTTTAAACGACATTTCTCATCATAAGAATGCTCCTGAAGGCATTTTAGGCCGAATTGGGCACTTTTGCATGAAAAGTCACAATCCAACCTGAAATGCTGAAATCGCTTGAAAAATGCTTTTCTGAGCTGGAAATGCCTTTAAACGACATTTCTCATCATAAGAATGCTTCTGAAGGCATTTTAGGCCGAATTGGGCACTTTTGCATGAAAAGTCAAAATCCAACCTGAAATGTTGAAATCGCTTGAAAAATGCTTTTCTGAGCTGGAAATGCCTTTAAACGACATTTCTCATCATAAGAATGCTCCTGAAGGCATTTTAGGCCGAATTGGGCACTTTTGCATGAAAAGTCAAAATCCAATCTGAAATGTTGAAATCGCTTGAAAAATGCTTTTCTGAGCTGGAAATGCCTTTAAACGACATTTCTCATCATAGGAATGCTTTTGAAGGCATTTTAGGCCGAATTGGGCACTTTTGCATGAAAAGTCAAAATCCAACCTGAAATGTTGAAATCGCTTGAAAAATGCTTTTCTGAGCTGGAAATGCCTTTAAACGACATTTCTCATCATAGGAATGCTTTTGAAGGCATTTTAGGCCGAATTGGGCACTTTTGCATGAAAAGTCAAAATCCAACCTGAAATGTTGAAATCGCTTGAAAAATGCTTTTCTGAGCTGGAAATGCCTTTAAACGACATTTCTCATCATAAGAATGCTCCTGAAGGCATTTTAGGCCGAAGTGGGCACTTTTGCATGAAAAGTCAAAATCCAACCGGAAATGTTGAAATCGCTTGAAAATGCTTTTCTGAGCTGGAAATGCCTTTAAACGACATTTCTCATCATAAGAATGCTCCTGAAGGCATTTTAGGCCGAATTTGGCACTTTTGCATGAAAAGTCAAAATCCAATCTGAAATGTTGAAATCGCTTGAAAAATGCTTTTCTGAGCTGGAAATGCCTTTAAACGACATTTCTCATCATAAGAATGCTCCTGAAGGCATTTTAGGCCAAATTGGGCACTTTTGCATGAAAAGTCAAAATCCAACCTGAAATGTTGAAATCGCTTGAAAAATGCTTTTCTGAGCTGGAAATGCCTTTAAACGACATTTCTCATCATAAGAATGCTCCTGAAGGCATTTTAGGCCGAATTGGGCACTTTTGCATGAAAAGTCAAAATCCAACCTGAAATGTTGAAATCGTTTGAAAAATGCTTTTCTGAGCTGGAAATGCCTTTAAACGACATTTCTCATCATAAGAATGCTCCTGAAGGCATTTTAGGCCGAATTGGGCACTTTTGCATGAAAAGTCACAATCCAACCTGAAATGTTGAAATCGCTTGAAAAATGCTTTTCTGAGCTGGAAATGCCTTTAAACGACATTTCTCATCATAAGAATGCTCCTGAAGGCATTTTAGGCCGAATTGGGCACTTTTGCATGAAAAGTCACAATCCAACCTGAAATGTTGAAATCGCTTGAAAAATGCTTTTCTGAGCTGGAAATGCCTTTAAACGACATTTCTCATCATAAGAATGCTCCTGAAGGCATTTTAGGCCGAATTGGGCACTTTTGCATGAAAAGTCACAATCCAACCTGAAATGCTGAAATCGCTTGAAAAATGCTTTTCTGAGCTGGAAATGCCTTTAAACGACATTTCTCATCATAAGAATGCTTCTGAAGGCATTTTAGGCCGAATTGGGCACTTTTGCATGAAAAGTCACAATCCAACCTGAAATGTTGAAATCGCTTGAAAAATGCTTTTCTGAGCTGGAAATGCCTTTAAACGACATTTCTCATCATAAGAATGCTCCTGAAGGCATTTTAGGCCGAATTGGGCACTTTTGCATGAAAAGTCACAATCCAACCTGAAATGTTGAAATCGCTTGAAAAATGCTTTTCTGAGCTGGAAATGCCTTTAAACGACATTTCTCATCATAAGAATGCTCCTGAAGGCATTTTAGGCCGAATTGGGCACTTTTGCATGAAAAGTCACAATCCAACCTGAAATGCTGAAATCGCTTGAAAAATGCTTTTCTGAGCTGGAAATGCCTTTAAACGACATTTCTCATCATAAGAATGCTTCTGAAGGCATTTTAGGCCGAATTGGGCACTTTTGCATGAAAAGTCAAAATCCAACCTGAAATGTTGAAATCGCTTGAAAAATGCTTTTCTGAGCTGTTAATGCCTTTAAACGACATTTCTCATCATAAGAATGCTTCTGAAGGCATTTTAGGCCGAATTGGGCACTTTTGCATGAAAAGTCACAATCCAACCTGAAATGTTGAAATCGCTTGAAAAATGCTTTTCTGAGCTGGAAATGCCTTTAAACGACATTTCTCATCATAAGAATGCTCCTGAAGGCATTTTAGGCCGAAATGGGCACTTTTGCATGAAAAGTCACAATCCAACCTGAAATGCTGAAATCGCTTGAAAAATGCTTTTCTGAGCTGGAAATGCCTTTAAACGACATTTCTCATCATAAGAATGCTCCTGAAGGCATTTTAGGCCGAATTTGGCACTTTTGCATGAAAAGTCAAAATCCAATCTGAAATGTTGAAATCGCTTGAAAAATGCTTTTCTGAGCTGGAAATGCCTTTAAACGACATTTCACATCATAAGAATGCTTTTTAAGGCATTTTAGGCCGAATTGGGCACTTTTGCATGAAAAGTCAAAATCCAACCTGAAATGCTGAAATCGCTTGAAAAATGCTTTTCTGAGCTGGAAATGCCTTTAAACGACATTTCTCATCATAAGAATGCTCCTGAAGGCATTTTAGGCCGAATTGGGCACTTTTGCATGAAAAGTCACAATCCAACCTGAAATGCTGAAATCGCTTGAAAAATGCTTTTCTGAGCTGGAAATGCCTTTAAACGACATTTCTCATCATAAGAATGCTCCTGAAGGCATTTTAGGCCGAATTGGGCACTTTTGCATGAAAAGTCACAATCCAACCTGAAATGCTGAAATCGCTTGAAAAATGCTTTTCTGAGCTGGAAATGCCTTTAAACGACATTTCTCATCATAAGAATGCTCCTGAAGGCATTTTAGGCCGAAGTGGGCACTTTTGCATGAAAAGTCAAAATCCAACCTAAAATGTTGAAATCGCTTGAAAAATGCTTTTCTGAGCTGGAAATGCCGTTAAACGACATTTCTCATCATAAGAATGCTTCTGAAGGCATTTTAGGCCGAATTGGGCACTTTTGCATGAAAAGTCAAAATCCAACCTGAAATGTTGAAATCGCTTGAAAAATGCTTTTCTGAGCTGGAAATGCCTTTAAACGACATTTCTCACCATAAGAATGCTCCTGAAGGCATTTTAGGCCGAATTGGGCACTTTTGCATGAAAAGTCAAAATCCAACCTGAAATGTTGAAATCGTTTGAAAAATGCTTTTCTGAGCTGGAAATGCCTTTAAACGACATTTCTCATCATAAGAATGCTCCTGAGGGCATTTTAGGCCGAATTGGGCACTTTTGCATGAAAAGTCAACATCCAACCTGAAATTTTGAAATCGTTTGAAAAATGCTTTTCTGAGCTGGAAATGCCTTTAAACGACATTTCTCATCATAAGAATGCTCCTGAAGGCATTTTAGGCCGAATTGGGCACTTTTGCATGAAAAGTCACAATCCAACCTGAAATGTTGAAATCGCTTGAAAAATGCTTTTCTGAGCTGGAAATGCCTTTAAACGACATTTCTCATCATAAGAATGCTCCTGAAGGCATTTTAGGCCGAATTGGGCACTTTTGCATGAAAAGTCACAATCCAACCTGAAATGCTGAAATCGCTTGAAAAATGCTTTTCTGAGCTGGAAATGCCTTTAAACGACATTTCTCATCATAAGA
The DNA here is from genome assembly GCF_030506205.2 of Paramisgurnus dabryanus. Classification (NCBI taxonomy): domain Eukaryota; kingdom Metazoa; phylum Chordata; class Actinopteri; order Cypriniformes; family Cobitidae; genus Paramisgurnus; species Paramisgurnus dabryanus. Next base: position 9,630 of record NW_027394160.1, on the reverse strand, counting down.
ATGCTCCTGAAGGCATTTTAGGCCGAATTTGGCACTTTTGCATGAAAAGTCAAAATCCAATCTGAAATGTTGAAATCGCTTGAAAAATGCTTTTCTGAGCTGGAAATGCCTTTAAACGACATTTCTCATCATAAGAATGCTTTTGAAGGCATTTTAGGCCGAATTGGGCACTTTTGCATGAAAAGTCAAAATCCAACCTGAAATGCTGAAATCGCTTGAAAAATGCTTTTCTGAGCTGGAAATGCCTTTAAACGACATTTCTCATCATAAGAATGCTCCTGAAGGCATTTTAGGCCGAATTGGGCACTTTTGCATGAAAAGTCACAATCCAACCTGAAATGCTGAAATCGCTTGAAAAATGCTTTTCTGAGCTGGAAATGCCTTTAAACGACATTTCTCATCATAAGAATGCTTCTGAAGGCATTTTAGGCCGAATTGGGCACTTTTGCATGAAAAGTCACAATCCAACCTGAAATGCTGAAATCGCTTGAAAAATGCTTTTCTGAGCTGGAAATGCCTTTAAACGACATTTCTCATCATAAGAATGCTCCTGAAGGCATTTTAGGCCGAATTTGGCACTTTTGCATGAAAAGTCAAAATCCAATCTGAAATGTTGAAATCGCTTGAAAAATGCTTTTCTGAGCTGGAAATGCCTTTAAACGACATTTCTCATCATAAGAATGCTTTTGAAGGCATTTTAGGCCGAATTGGGCACTTTTGCATGAAAAGTCAAAATCCAACCTGAAATGCTGAAATCGCTTGAAAAATGCTTTTCTGAGCTGGAAATGCCTTTAAACGACATTTCTCATCATAGGAATGCTTTTGAAGGCATTTTAGGCCGAATTGGGCACTTTTGCATGAAAAGTCAAAATCCAACCTGAAATGTTGAAATCGCTTGAAAAATGCTTTTCTGAGCTGGAAATGCCTTTAAACGACATTTCTCATCATAGGAATGCTTTTGAAGGCATTTTAGGCCGAATTGGGCACTTTTGCATGAAAAGTCAAAATCCAACCTGAAATGTTGAAATCGCTTGAAAAATGCTTTTCTGAGCTGGAAATGCCTTTAAACGACATTTCTCATCATACGAATGCTCCTGAAGGCATTTTAGGCCGAATTGGGCACTTTTGCATGAAAAGTCAAAATCCAACCTGAAATGTTGAAATCGCTTGAAAAATGCTTTTCTGAGCTGGAAATGCCTTTAAACGACATTTCTCATCATAAGAATGCTCCTGAAGGCATTTTAGGCCGAATTGGGCACTTTTGCATGAAAAGTCAAAATCCAACCTGAAATGTTGAAATCGCTTGAAAAATGCTTTTCTGAGCTGGAAATGCCTTTAAACGACATTTCTCATCATGAGAATGCTCCTGAAGGCATTTTAGGCCGAATTGGGCACTTTTGCATGAAAAGTCACAATCCAACCTGAAATGTTGAAATCGCTTGAAAAATGCTTTTCTGAGCTGGAAATGCCTTTAAACGACATTTCTCATCATAAGAATGCTCCTGAAGGCATTTTAGGCCGAATTGGGCACTTTTGCATGAAAAGTCACAATCCAACCTGAAATGCTGAAATCGCTTGAAAAATGCTTTTCTGAGCTGGAAATGCCTTTAAACGACATTTCTCATCATAAGAATGCTCCTGAAGGCATTTTAGGCCGAATTTGGCACTTTTGCATGAAAAGTCAAAATCCAACCTAAAATGTTGAAATCGCTTGAAAAATGCTTTTCTGAGCTGGAAATGCCTTTAAACGACATTTCTCATCATAAGAATGCTTCTGAAGGCATTTTAGGCCGAATTGGGCACTTTTGCATGAAAAGTCAAAATCCAACCTGAAATGTTGAAATCGCTTGAAAAATGCTTTTCTGAGCTGGAAATGCCTTTAAACGACATTTCTCATCATAAGAATGCTCCTGAAGGCATTTTAGGCCGATTTGGGCACTTTTGCATGAAAAGTCAAAATCCAACCTGAAATGTTGAAATCGTTTGAAAAATGCTTTTCTGAGCTGGAAATGCCTTTAAACGACATTTCTCATCATAAGAATGCTCCTGAAGGCATTTAGGCCGAATTGGGCACTTTTGCATGAAAAGTCAACATCCAACCTGAAATTTTGAAATCGTTTGAAAAATGCTTTTCTGAGCTGGAAATGCCTTTAAACGACATTTCTCATCATAAGAATGCTCCTGAAGGCATTTTAGGCCGAATTGGGCACTTTTGCATGAAAAGTCACAATCCAACCTGAAATGCTGAAATCGCTTGAAAAATGCTTTTCTGAGCTGGAAATGCCTTTAAACGACATTTCTCATCATAAGAATGCTCCTGAAGGCATTTTAGGCCGAATTTGGCACTTTTGCATGAAAAGTCAAAATCCAACCTGAAATGTTGAAATCGCTTGAAAAATGCTTTTCTGAGCTGGAAATGCCTTTAAACGACATTTCTCATCATAAGAATGCTTCTGAAGGCATTTTAGGCCGAATTGGGCACTTTTGCATGAAAAGTCACAATCCAACCTGAAATGTTGAAATCGTTTGAAAAATGCTTTTCTGAGCTGGAAATGCCTTTAAACGACATTTCTCATCATAAGAATGCTCCTGAAGGCATTTTAGGCCGAATTGGGCACTTTTGCATGAAAAGTCAACATCCAACCTGAAATTTTGAAATCGTTTGAAAAATGCTTTTCTGAGCTGGAAATGCCTTTAAACGACATTTCTCATCATAAGAATGCTCCTGAAGGCATTTTAGGCCGAATTGGGCACTTTTGCATGAAAAGTCACAATCCAACCTGAAATGTTGAAATCGCTTGAAAAATGCTTTTCTGAGCTGGAAATGCCTTTAAACGACATTTCTCATCATAAGAATGCTCCTGAAGGCATTTTAGGCCGAATTGGGCACTTTTGCATGAAAAGTCACAATCCAACCTGAAATGCTGAAATCGCTTGAAAAATGCTTTTCTGAGCTGGAAATGCCTTTAAACGACATTTCTCATCATAAGAATGCTCCTGAAGGCATTTTAGGCCGAATTTGGCACTTTTGCATGAAAAGTCAAAATCCAACCTGAAATGTTGAAATCGCTTGAAAAATGCTTTTCTGAGCTGGAAATGCCTTTAAACGACATTTCTCATCATAAGAATGCTTCTGAAGGCGTTTTAGGCTGAATTGGGCACTTTTGCATGAAAAGTCACAATCCAACCTGAAATGTTGAAATCGCTTGAAAAATGCTTTTCTGAGCTGGAAATGCCTTTAAACGACATTTCTCATCATAAGAATGCTCCTGAAGGCATTTTAGGCCGAATTGGGCACTTTTGCATGAAAAGTCACAATCCAACCTGAAATGCTGAAATCGCCTGAAAAATGCTTTTCTGAGCTGGAAATGCCTTTAAACGACATTTCTCATCATAAGAATGCTTTTGAAGGCATTTTAGGCCGAATTGGGCACTTTTGCATGAAAAGTCAAAATCCAATCTGAAATGTTGAAATCGCTTGAAAAATGCTTTTCTGAGCTGGAAATCCTTTAAACGACATTTCTCATCATAAGAATGCTTTTGAAGGCATTTTAGGCCGAATTGGGCACTTTTGCATGAAAAGTCATATTCCAATCTGAAATGTTGAAATCGCTTGAAAAATGCTTTTCTGAGCTGGAAATGCCTTTAAACGACATCTCTCATCATAAGAATGCTTTTGAAGGCATTTTAGGCCGAATTGGGCACTTTTGCATGAAAAGTCAAAATCCAACCTGAAATGTTGAAATCGCTTGAAAAATGCTTTTCTGAGCTGGAAATGCCTTTAAACGACATTTCTCATCATAAGAATGCTCCTGAAGGCATTTTAGGCCGAATTGGGCACTTTTGCATGAAAAGTCACAATCCAACCTGAAATGCTGAAATCGCTTGAAAAATGCTTTTCTGAGCTGGAAATGCCTTTAAACGACATATCTCATCATAAGAATGTTCCTGTATGCATTTTAGGCCGAATTGGGCACTTTTGCATGAAAAGTCACAATCCAACCTGAAATGCTGAAATCGCTTGAAAAATGCTTTTCTGAGCTGGAAATGCCTTTAAACGACATTTCTCATCATAAGAATGCTCCTGAAGGCATTTTAGGCCGAATTGGGCACTTTTGCATGAAAAGTCAAAATCCAACCTGAAATGTTGAAATCGCTTGAAAAATGCTTTTCTGAGCTGGAAATGCCTTTAAACGACATTTCTCATCATAAGAATGCTTTTGAAGGCATTTTAGGCCGAATTGGGCACTTTTGCATGAAAAGTCAAAATCCAACCTGAAATGCTGAAATCGCTTGAAAAATGCTTTTCTGAGCTGGAAATGCCTTTAAACGACATTTCTCATCATAAGAATGCTTTTGAAGGCATTTTAGGCCGAATTGGGCACTTTTGCATGAAAAGTCAAAATCCAATCTGAAATGTTGAAATCGCTTGAAAAATGCTTTTCTGAGCTGGAAATGCCTTTAAACGACATTTCTCATCATAAGAATGCTCCTGAAGGCATTTTAGGCCGAATTGGGCACTTTTGCATGAAAAGTCAAAATCCAACCTAAAATGTTGAAATCGCTTGAAAAATGCTTTTCTGAGCTGGAAATGACTTTAAACGACATTTCTCATCATAAGAATGCTTCTGAAGGCATTTTAGGCCGAATTGGGCACTTTTGCATGAAAAGTCAAAATCCAACCTGAAAGTTGAAATCGCTTGAAAAATGCTTTTCTGAGCTGGAAATGCCTTTAAACGACATTTCTCATCATAAGAATGCTTCTGAAGGCATTTTAGGCCGAATTGGGCACTTTTGCATGAAAAGTCACAATCCAACCTGAAATGTTGAAATCGCTTGAAAAATGCTTTTCTGAGCTGGAAATGCCTTTAAACGACATTTCTCATCATAAGAATGCTCCTGAAGGCATTTTAGGCCGAATTGGGAACTTTTGCATGAAAAGTCACAATCCAACCTGAAATGCTGAAATCGCTTGAAAAATGCTTTTCTGAGCTGGAAATGCCTTTAAACGACATTTCTCATCATAAGAATGCTCCTGAAGGCATTTTAGGCCGAATTGGGCACTTTTGCATGAAGAGTCACAATCCAACCTGAAATGCTGAAATCGCTTGAAAAATGCTTTTCTGAGCTGGAAATGCCTTTAAACGACATTTCTCATCATAAGAATGCTCCTGAAGGCATTTTAGGCCGAATTGGGCACTTTTGCATGAAAAGTCACAATCCAACCTGAAATGTTGAAATCGCTTGAAAAATGCTTTTCTGAGCTGGAAATGCCTTTAAACGACATTTCTCATCATAAGAATGCTCCTGAAGGCATTTTAGGCCGAATTGGGCACTTTTGCATGAAAAGTCACAATCCAACCTGAAATGCTGAAATCGCTTGAAAAATGCTTTTCTGAGCTGGAAATGCCTTTAAACGACATTTCTCATCATAAGAATGCTCCTGAAGGCATTTTAGGCCGAATTTGGCACTTTTGCATGAAAAGTCAAAATCCAACCTGAAATGTTGAAATCGCTTGAAAAATGCTTTTCTGAGCTGGAAATGCCTTTAAACGACATTTCTCATCATAAGAATGCTTCTGAAGGCGTTTTAGGCTGAATTGGGCACTTTTGCATGAAAAGTCACAATCCAACCTGAAATGTTGAAATCGCTTGAAAAATGCTTTTCTGAGCTGGAAATGCCTTTAAACGACATTTCTCATCATAAGAATGCTCCTGAAGGCATTTTAGGCCGAATTGGGCACTTTTGCATGAAAAGTCACAATCCAACCTGAAATGCTGAAATCGCCTGAAAAATGCTTTTCTGAGCTGGAAATGCCTTTAAACGACATTTCTCATCATAAGAATGCTTTTGAAGGCATTTTAGGCCGAATTGGGCACTTTTGCATGAAAAGTCAAAATCCAATCTGAAATGTTGAAATCGCTTGAAAAATGCTTTTCTGAGCTGGAAATCCTTTAAACGACATTTCTCATCATAAGAATGCTTTTGAAGGCATTTTAGGCCGAATTGGGCACTTTTGCATGAAAAGTCATATTCCAATCTGAAATGTTGAAATCGCTTGAAAAATGCTTTTCTGAGCTGGAAATGCCTTTAAACGACATCTCTCATCATAAGAATGCTTTTGAAGGCATTTTAGGCCGAATTGGGCACTTTTGCATGAAAAGTCAAAATCCAACCTGAAATGTTGAAATCGCTTGAAAAATGCTTTTCTGAGCTGGAAATGCCTTTAAACGACATTTCTCATCATAAGAATGCTCCTGAAGGCATTTTAGGCCGAATTGGGCACTTTTGCATGAAAAGTCACAATCCAACCTGAAATGCTGAAATCGCTTGAAAAATGCTTTTCTGAGCTGGAAATGCCTTTAAACGACATATCTCATCATAAGAATGTTCCTGTATGCATTTTAGGCCGAATTGGGCACTTTTGCATGAAAAGTCACAATCCAACCTGAAATGCTGAAATCGCTTGAAAAATGCTTTTCTGAGCTGGAAATGCCTTTAAACGACATTTCTCATCATAAGAATGCTCCTGAAGGCATTTTAGGCCGAATTGGGCACTTTTGCATGAAAAGTCAAAATCCAACCTGAAATGTTGAAATCGCTTGAAAAATGCTTTTCTGAGCTGGAAATGCCTTTAAACGACATTTCTCATCATAAGAATGCTTTTGAAGGCATTTTAGGCCGAATTGGGCACTTTTGCATGAAAAGTCAAAATCCAACCTGAAATGCTGAAATCGCTTGAAAAATGCTTTTCTGAGCTGGAAATGCCTTTAAACGACATTTCTCATCATAAGAATGCTTTTGAAGGCATTTTAGGCCGAATTGGGCACTTTTGCATGAAAAGTCAAAATCCAATCTGAAATGTTGAAATCGCTTGAAAAATGCTTTTCTGAGCTGGAAATGCCTTTAAACGACATTTCTCATCATAAGAATGCTCCTGAAGGCATTTTAGGCCGAATTGGGCACTTTTGCATGAAAAGTCAAAATCCAACCTAAAATGTTGAAATCGCTTGAAAAATGCTTTTCTGAGCTGGAAATGACTTTAAACGACATTTCTCATCATAAGAATGCTTCTGAAGGCATTTTAGGCCGAATTGGGCACTTTTGCATGAAAAGTCAAAATCCAACCTGAAAGTTGAAATCGCTGGAAAAATGCTTTTCTGAGCTGGAAATGCCTTTAAACGACATTTCTCATCATAAGAATGCTTCTGAAGGCATTTTAGGCCGAATTGGGCACTTTTGCATGAAAAGTCACAATCCAACCTGAAATGTTGAAATCGCTTGAAAAATGCTTTTCTGAGCTGGAAATGCCTTTAAACGACATTTCTCATCATAAGAATGCTCCTGAAGGCATTTTAGGCCGAATTGGGAACTTTTGCATGAAAAGTCACAATCCAACCTGAAATGCTGAAATCGCTTGAAAAATGCTTTTCTGAGCTGGAAATGCCTTTAAACGACATTTCTCATCATAAGAATGCTCCTGAAGGCATTTTAGGCCGAATTGGGCACTTTTGCATGAAGAGTCACAATCCAACCTGAAATGCTGAAATCGCTTGAAAAATGCTTTTCTGAGCTGGAAATGCCTTTAAACGACATTTCTCATCATAAGAATGCTCCTGAAGGCATTTTAGGCCGAATTGGGCACTTTTGCATGAAAAGTCAAAATCCAACCTAAAATGTTGAAATCGCTTGAAAAATGCTTTTCTGAGCTGGAAATGACTTTAAACGACATTTCTCATCATAAGAATGCTTCTGAAGGCATTTTAGGCCGAATTGGGCACTTTTGCATGAAAAGTCAAAATCCAACCTGAAATGTTGAAATCGCTTGAAAAATGCTTTTCTGAGCTGGAAATGCCTTTAAACGACATTTCTCATCATAAGAATGCTCCTGAAGGCATTTTAGGCCGAATTGGGCACTTTTGCATGAAAAGTCACAATCCAACCTGAAATGCTGAAATCGCCTGAAAAATGCTTTTCTGAGCTGGAAATGCCTTTAAACGACATTTCTCATCATTAGAATGCTTTTGAAGGCATTTTAGGCCGAATTGGGCACTTTTGCATGAAAAGTCAAAATCCAATCTGAAATGTTGAAATCGCTTGAAAAATGCTTTTCTGAGCTGGAAATGCCTTTAAACGACATTTCTCATCATAAGAATGCTCCTGAAGGCATTTTAGGCCGAATTGGGCACTTTTGCATGAAAAGTCACAATCCAACCTGAAATGCTGAAATCGCCTGAAAAATGCTTTTCTGAGCTGGAAATGCCTTTAAACGACATTTCTCATCATTAGAATGCTTTTGAAGGCATTTTAGGCCGAATTGGGCACTTTTGCATGAAAAGTCAAAATCCAATCTGAAATGTTGAAATCGCTTGAAAAATGCTTTTCTGAGCTGGAAATGCCTTTAAACGACATCTCTCATCATAAGAATGCTTTTGAAGGCATTTTAGGCCGAATTGGGCACTTTTGCATGAAAAGTCAAAATCCAACCTGAAATGTTGAAATCGCTTGAAAAATGCTTTTCTGAGCTGGAAATGCCTTTAAACGACATTTCTCATCATAAGAATGCTCCTGAAGGCATTTTAGGCCGAATTGGGCACTTTTGCATGAAAAGTCACAATCCAACCTGAAATGTTGAAATCGCTTGAAAAATGCTTTTCTGAGCTGGAAATGCCTTTAAACGACATTTCTCATCATAAGAATGCTCCTGAAGGCATTTTAGGCCGAATTGGGCACTTTTGCATGAAAAGTCACAATCCAACCTGAAATGCTGAAATCGCCTGAAAAATGCTTTTCTGAGCTGGAAATGCCTTTAAACGACATTTCTCATCATAAGAATGCTTTTGAAGGCATTTTAGGCCGAATTGGGCACTTTTGCATGAAAAGTCAAAATCCAATCTGAAATGTTGAAATCGCTTGAAAAATGATTTTCTGAGCTGGAAATGCCTTTAAACGACATCTCTCATCATAAGAATGCTTTTGAAGGCATTTTAGGCCGAATTGGGCACTTTTGCATGAAAAGTCAAAATCCAACCTGAAATGTTGAAATCGCTTGAAAAATGCTTTTCTGAGCTGGAAATGCCTTTAAACGACATTTCTCATCATAAGAATGCTCCTGAAGGCATTTTAGGCCGAATTGGGCACTTTTGCATGAAAAGTCACAATCCAACCTGAAATGCTGAAATCGCTTGAAAAATGCTTTTCTGAGCTGGAAATGCCTTTAAACGACATTTCTCATCATAAGAATGTTCCTGTATGCATTTTAGGCCGAATTGGGCACTTTTGCATGAAAAGTCACAATCCAACCTGAAATGCTGAAATCGCTTGAAAAATGCTTTTCTGAGCTGGAAATGCCTTTAAACGACATTTCTCATCATAAGAATGCTCCTGAAGGCATTTTAGGCCGAATTGGGCACTTTTGCATGAAAAGTCAAAATCCAACGTGAAATGTTGAAATCGCTTGAAAAATGCTTTTCTGAGCTGGAAATGCCTTTAAACGACATTTCTCATCATAAGAATGCTTTTGAAGGCATTTTAGGCCGAATTGGGCACTTTTGCATGAAAAGTCAAAATCCAACCTGAAATGCTGAAATCGCTTGAAAAATGCTTTTCTGAGCTGGAAATGCCTTTAA